>NC_053023.1:304100168-304100246 GCF_003073215.2 Triticum urartu
AAAAGCCGCCGAGGTACAAATCAAGAAGGAGAAACAATGGCGATACCCAACAAGACCACTAGTTTCAAGAAAAAGGGT
>NC_053023.1:304701246-304911023 GCF_003073215.2 Triticum urartu
GGCAAAGAAGTTGCTGCTTGCCCAACCTGCCGGGAAGCCGCTGCCACTGAGAAAGCTGGGAAAGGTGATGGTCTGTACTTCAAGATCCACCGGACTAAGGGCCATGATCTTTAGGAAAGTTATCAAGTTGAGCAGCTTGTCAAGAAACAGAGGGCAGAATATGACAAGCGTGATAAGGAAAAAGGTCAGAATGCTGCTGGAGAAAAGGGCCGAGGCGGTGAAGCAAATCGCCCCGCAATCCCTATCAGAACCAAGGAAAACTCGCCAGGGGTCAAGGGAAGGAAGTTTGTGATGATGAGAGTGATGAAGGGAATGAAGAGGAAACCAATGAGCAGGAATTTTGGAAGGCCACTGATGCCCTGTGTGTTGATGGGGGTTCACCTTTGCACACCTCACACATCCAGCTCAAGTGGTGGGCACGAGAGATCAATGATGTGGAGCCAGCGCCGGAGGCCCGGAAACCACTCAAATGGTCCCGCACGCCAATCATCTTTGATGAGGAAGATCACCCTAACCGCACCACCGCAGTAGGATGCTTGCCTTTGTTGGTCTCCCCGACAATTCGCAACCTCAAGGTCACAAAGATGTTAGTGGATGGCAGGGCCGGTCTGAATCTGATTTCCCCAGCAGTCATCAGTAAGCTTCAGATAGGAGAGGAAGAGCTAGAGGTTACATGCATGTTTCAAGGAGTTAACCCCTGCAGGAGCCATCCTAAAGGGAAGATTACGCTGCCATTGATGCTTGGAGGAGAACTAAACTACCGGAGAGAGAAGATTGTGTTTAACGTGGTTGATCTCCCCCGGCCCTAGCCAAGTTCATGGCAGCATCCCACTATGCTTATAACACTCTGAAGATACTTGGGCCATTGGGAGTCATCACTATCCTGTCAGATGAGAAGTATGCAATTATCTGCGTGGACAAGATGTACCGGGATGCAGTCGCAGTAGGGGCTGCGGCATCAACAGTTCCCACCAAGGAAAGTAAAGGAAAGAAAAGGGATTCTAGGACCACCGGCAACGTGTCCGGGAAGCGCGCCCCCTCCGAGTGCACGGCACCCGTTGACGACGTGCCAGAGTGTTCCAACAGAAAGAGATCCAAGGTTGCTGCACACCAATTCAAGAAGGTCCCGACAGGGCTGGCTGGCGTTGATGGTACTTTCACGATCAGCGCCACCCTTGATGACAAATAGGAAAGCGTGCTCATTGCCTTCATGTGGAAGAATATCAATGTGTTTGCCTGGAAACCAAATGATATCCCCGGGTTCCCAGGGAGTTAATCGAGCACCACCTTGCTCTCTTCCCACACGCCAAACCTGCCAAGCAGAAAGTCCGGAAGCAGGCCTTGGAGAGGTAGCAGTTCATTGCTGAGGAAAGCAAGAAATTGGAGGTATCTGGTTTAGTTAGAGGAGTACTGCATCCAACATGGTTAGCAAATCCAGTGTTAGTCAGGAAGGCTAATGGGAAATGGAGGCTTTGCATTGACTTCACAGACCTCAGCATGGCTTGCCCGAAGGACCCATTTCCCTTGTCGTGTATCGATCAGATTGTGGATTCCACCTCAGGGTGTGATTTTCTCTCCTTCCTGGATGCATACTCCGGATATCACCAGATCTTCATGTCCAAAGAAGATGAAGAGAAGACATCATTTATCACACCAAGTGGTACGTACTGCTTTGTCCGAATGCCGTTCGGACTAAAGAGTGCCGGGTCCACTTTTGCAAGGGCAGTTCAGATTGGTTTTGAGTCATAGTTACACGGAAACATAGAAGCTTATGTGGATGATATCATGGTGAAGACCAAGGATAAGACCACTCTTATCAAGGATTTGGAGGAGTCGTTTGCTAATCTTCACAAGATTAACTTGAAGCTTAATCCAGGAAACATAGAAGCTTATGTGGATGATATCGTGGTGAAGACCAAGGATAGGACCACTCTTATTGAGGATTTGGAGGAGTCGTTTGCTAATCTGCACAAGATTAACTTGAAGCTTAATCCGGAGAAGTGTTTGGATTCCCCTCCGGCAAGCTACTTGGTTTCTTCGTATCCCATCGGGCGATCGAAGCTAAACCCAACAAGATCAATGACATCAAACAAATCCAAGCACCAACGACAGTTAAGGATGTGAGACACTTGACGGGATGCGTTGCCATGCTAAGTAGATTCAGTTCCAAGTCTGCCGAGCGTGCCCTTCCGTTCTTGAAAATTTTGAAGACAGCAGGGCCTATGAAGTGGACCCCAGAAGCAGATGCAGCTCTATAGGAGTTGAAGGCCTACCTATCGTCTGTGCCTACCTTGGTTGCACCCAAACCCCAAGAGCCATTCTTGCTATACATGGCGGCCACCAACCAAGTGGTAAGTGCGGCCTTGGTAGCACAGCGAGAAGTGGATGAGGCAGAGAGTGGACAGATAACGACAGAGTCAGAAAAGGATCGGAGCAGCAGTGAGCACGGCAACGAGAACAACCCCAGTGACGAGGCAAGGAAGAAGGTGGTGCAGCGCCCAGTGTACTTTGTCAACCCCTTGTTGCAGGGGGCTAGATCGAGGTACTCTAGCATGCAAAAGATGATCTTTGGTCCCATTATGGCCTCAAGGAAACAACGTCACTAATTCCAAGCCCATGAGATCATGGTTGTTACTCATTTTCCGTTGCAAAGGATACTTCGAAACCCTAAGCCTACCGGCAGAATAGTGGAGTGGGCTTTGGAGTTATCTAGCTTTGGTTTGAAGTTTGAGAGCACATCAACCATTTGGAGCAGGGCGCTGGCAGAGTTTATTGTAGAATGGACGCCAACCCCTGATGAGGTAGTGACAAAGACAGCTATCCCCGGCAAAGAATCACCCCAGGAATGGATTATGTATTTTGATGGTGCTTTTTCCCTACAGGGTGTAGGGGCTAGTGTGCTTCTTGTTGCTCCCTCTGGGGAGCGCTTGAAGTACGTCGTCGAAATGCACTTTGCCCGAGAAGAGGCCAGCAACAATGCAGCTGAGTATGAAGGGCACCTTGCTGGGCTTAGAATTGCAATAGAATTTGAAATCAAGAAGTTGATCGTACGAGGAGATTCACAACTTCTGGTGAGACAAGTTGTGACGCCCGGATAGTTAAGCTACAGTAATTCCCTGTAGAAGATGTCACGGCACCGCAATTACTATTGATAAACTCGCATCGGTTCGAAACCCAGTTCACATTTCAAATATAAAATAAAATCAATAGGTAAAAGTTTTCAATTATCAAAACTAAAATGTTCGTCATGTGGCAAATAATCCCTAATTAGTTTTGGTGGTTGAACAAATACTTAAATGCTTTTAAAATTTTAAACAAATGCAGACTAACTTATCTGCCTATCAAACTAAAGGTGATAGTAGCCTAAATTATAATAGGATTTTAGGTGCAGTTCTTGTATTTAAAAAAAACTAGTTTTGTCTTGAAATGAAATAAAAGGGTAAAGCAAAAAAAAGAAAAAAAGGAAATGCCCCAACCCCTCCTGGGCCAAAACCCCCCTGCGTCGGCCCACTTGAGCTGGCCCAGCTCCTCCGTTGTCGTCTTCCCCTTCCCTGTTCAGCCGACCGACGCCCGCGCAACACGTTGCCGCCGAGCCACCTCGCCGGAAACCGCTGCTATAGTGTCGCGGGAGGATATAAGGAAGCCACCGTGCCCCCAAAAATATCCTATCCACTCCCTCGTCACTCTCTCTCGCCCAGATCCGCCACGACCCCCACCGCCGTCGCCAAGAACTCCATTGCCCCTGTGGCCACCATGCATCCCGCGGGCTAGGAGGTTGCCCTGGAGCTCCGTCGAGCTTCGCTGCTTCGGTTAAGAGGACCGGTTCGAGCTCAGCGCCCCAGCAACGACAAGATCAAGCTCTTCTTCCTCCTGTGATCGTCGTCGTTTTCGTTGATCTGCTTCACTCCGGCTGCCCCAGCTTCACCGAATCGCCCGCGAGAACCATTGTGAGCGTTCCCCATTTCTCATAGTTCGTTTTGCCCCGCACGCGCCCTCTGGCTAGCTGCTGCCGTGACCATTCCCAGTACGAAGCTCTGCTTGCGCCGCCATGTCTATTGCCACTGTTGTTGTTAGCACGTACTGAACTAACACCTTTGCCATGCTCCTGGGGATCCAGTGCAGCGCGTGCGCCCTGTAGATGGCCGTGCCTGTGGCCGTGGCTTCATTTCTGTCCAGCCCGAGTTGTGACCGCCGCCGGACATCGCCGAGCCGATAGCACCGTCCACCCCCGTGCCTCCTCCTGCCCTGGTCGACTCGCGCCGTCGCCCTCGTCCAGCAGCAGCTCCTCGCGGATCAAGTGGCCGCCGGGAGGCCAAACCTGAGCCGCCCCCGCCCCGACATATGGTCGACTACGTACCTGACGCGCCCGTCGCCGCCCGCAAAATCCCTTGGTCGCGCCCGGAGATCCGCTTCGTCGCCCGACCCGCGCCTCTGCCACTACTCGCCCGCACCGCCGCTGCTTGCCCAGGCCTAGCCGCCGACGCCCTGTGCTGTCACGAGTCTGCGCACCCGCGCAGTTCGCGCCTTGCTGGCCGTCGTCACGACAACGCCCGTCTCCTGCCATCATCGCCGCCTCTCCCTGCCGCTCGTCGTCCGGCCTGCCGCACCGTCCGCTGCCGAGCGCCGCGCCTGCCGGCGCCCTACTCCCGCGCCTACTCACTACTTGGCCGGCCCTGCTTCCCCGACGCGTGAGCTGGGCACTGGCCGCCGGCGCTCTCTGTGAGCGGCCGCGCGTGCGTGTCCCAGCCACGGCCTTGTGCCACAGCACAAAGGAGCCAACCCTGTTCTTGGGGGATTAGCCCTGTTAGTTTTTTTTGTTTATTGTTTTGTGTTGTTACATTAGCCAGATGGCCCTATGACTAGTGGCCCCCACTACTAATTATTCTAACTTAACTAAAGTGTAACTCAGTCTAGTCACTAACAGGTGGCCCCCAAGTCAACCTTTGACTGGTCAACGTTGAGCAGTCAACTGCTGACTGGGCAGTTGACTGGGCCCATTGTCGGCCTCACATGCAAACAGCTGGGTACACTCTGTGTGTACCTATAACATTATTTTCATATTAATATTAAATCTAGAAATTCTAGAATATTGTTAAATCTTTGAAAAATCATAGAAAATAATCTGTAACTCGGATTAAAATATTTTGAACATGAAACTTGCTCAGAACGACGAGACGAATTCGGATATGCAGCCCGTTCGTTCGCCACGCACCCCTAACATATCAAACTCGCAACTTTTCCCCTCTGGCTCCTCTGCCCGAAAACGCGAAACACCGGGAATACTTTCCCGGATGTTATCCCCCTCCACCGGTATCACCTACTACCGTGTTAGGGCACCTCTAACGCCGGTAATTGTCATGTCATGCATCGCTATGCATCTGTTTTCTTAAATATTTATTGTTTCTTCCCCCTCTTCTCTCGCTAGACACCGAGACCGACGCCGCTGCTACCCAGTACGACTACGGAGTTGACGACCCCTCTCTCTTGCCAGAGCAACCAGGCAAGCCCCCCCCCCCTTGATCACCAGATATCGCCTACTCTCCTCTATACTGCCTGCATTAGAGTAGTGTAGCATGTTACTGCTTTCCGTTATTCCTATCCTGATGCATAGCCTGTCCTTGCTACTACTGTTGTTACCATTACCTGCTATCCTACTGCTTAGTATAGGATGCTAGTGTTCCATCAGTGGCCCTACACTCTTGTCCGTCTGCCATGCTATACTACTGGGCCGTGATCACTTCGGGAGGTGATCACGGGCATATACAATATACTTTACACTGTTACATTACTGGTGATACTGTTTGGAGATGGGGGCTGAAGGGGCAGGTGGCTCCATCCCGGTAGAGGTGGGCCTGGGTTCCCGACGGCCCCCGACTATTACTTTCAGGCGGAGCGACAGGGCAGGTTGAGACCACCTAGGAGAGTGGTGGGCCTGGCCCTGGTCGGCGTTCGCAGATACTTAACACGCTTAACGAGATCTGGGTTTTTGATCTGAGTCTGGCCATTTGGTCTATACGCACTAACCATCTACGCGGGAGTAGTTATGGGTATCCCGGCGTCGTGGTATCAGCCGAAGCCTTCGTGACGTCAGCGATTGAGTGGCGCGCACCGGATTGGACCGTAAGCCTGCTCTTGTATTAAGGGGGCTAGTTCTGCTTCCGGCCGCGTTCGCAACGTGCAGGTGTGCTATGGGCGATGGGCCCAGACCCCTGTGCGCTTAGGTTTAGACCGGCGTGATGACCTCTCTGTTGTGCCTAGGTGGGGCTGCGACGTGTTGATCTTCCACTGCCGGGCATGACCCAGGAAAGTGTGTCCGGCCAAATGGGATCAAGCGTGTTGGGGTATGTGGTGCACCCCTGCAGGGAAGTTAATCTATTCGAATAGCCGTGATCTTCGGTAACAGGACGACTTGGAGTTGTACCTTGACCTTATGACAACTAGAACCGGATACTTAATAAAACACACCCTTCCAAGTGCCAGATACAACCGGTGGTCGCCCTCTCACAGGGCGACGAGGGGAGGATCATCGGTTAGGATTATGCTATGCGATGATACTTGGAGGACTTCCGTCTAATCTCTTCTACATGCTGCAAGACGGAGGCTGCCAGAAGCGTAGTCTTCGAAAGGACTAGCTATCCCCCTCTTATTCCGGCTTTCTGCAGTTCAGTCCACATATAATAGCCTTATTCCAGTTGATACCAATGCATACATATGTAGTGTAGCTCCTTGCTTGCGAGTACTTTGGATGAGTACTCACGGTTGCTTCTCCTTCTTTTCCCTCTATCCCTTCTACCTTGTTGTCGCAACCAGATGTTGGAGCCCAGGATCCAGGCGCCACCTTCGACGACGACTCCTACTACACCGGAGGTGCCTACTACGTGATGCCCGCTGACGACAACCAGGAGTAGTTAGGAGGATCCCAGGCAGGAGGCCTGCGCCTCTTTCGATCTGTATCCCAGTTTGTGCTAGCCTTCTTCAGGCAAACTTGTTTAACTTATGTCTGTACTCAGATATTGTTGCTTCCGCTGACTCGTCTATGATCGAGCTCTTGTATTCGAGCCCTCGAGGCCCCTGGCTTGTAATATGATGCTTGTATGACTTATTTTATTTGTAGAGTTGTGTTGTGATATCTTCCCGTGAGTCCCTGATCTTAATCGTACAAGTTTGCGTGTATGATTAGTGTACGATTAAATCAGGGGCGTCACAAGTTGTATCAGAGCCGACTGCCTGTAGGAATCCCCCTTCCACACTCCTTGGCGGAAGTTGAGTCTAGACATTACAAAAACTTTTACTAACATGGATGTGTGCCTTACGGGCCCACATCGCCATCCGGGTGGTATTAGGCTCTTTTACTCCTTGACCTATACTCTGGGGCTCTGACATCTCTTCTATTCGGGTTAAATGATTTTGCTAAAATAAAACTCTAGGTTCTCGTTACCACTTCCTGCCGGAGAGCCCTTTAATACGGATGATCGGCTGCTTCAACGAAAGATTCTGACAATACTCTCGGATGTTCCCTCGATACTTTGTGCCATCCCTCTTGCAATTCCCCTTCCACGTAAACCCTTAAGGATAACTACTTACATTTGTTATTCTTACATTCATCCCCAGTTGGTCTTGTTATTACAAGATACCCCGAAACACTCGTCGTTGTTTCGATAATCCTTTGAGCTCACTGCCTTGCAGTTCTTGACACATGAATATCCATACGGATAATTTCTCACACTTACCGAGTATCCACTCATCCCCAGTTCATTCATGTATGTCATCAATCCTCAAAATACCATTCGATCTTCCAAAAATCCTCAGGAGCCTATTGCTCTTGAAATTCTTGCTTGCTTACATTTTGGTTAATCCCATAAGTCTAGAAATCTTATTGGCATCCTTTGCCACTACCCTTTTGAGTCCATTGATTCAATAAGATGCGAATGCTCGCATTCCTCAGTCGAATCCTTGAATTCATCCTTCCGACTCAGTGTCAATTTGTACATGAGCTGGATCTCGACCAATCAGATTGCCATCGATTGTACCCTTAAGTCTATTCAACTTGTCCGTCCTTGATCCGAGCATTTGCTCCTGATCCCTTGATTTGAAAATCATAATTCCATTGATTTTCTTTAAACGTTGAATTATTCAGATGTTCTATAAAACGATGCATTTGCATTCTTTCTTCCTCTGATTGGGTATCGATACTCACATCAGCTCCATTGTGGATCACCATATCCACTGTTGGATTACTATCCGACATGTCCTTCATAATTAATCACCTTGTGAGTTCTTTCTCCGATACATAATGCCTTTGGTAATTTGTATCCTCTCCTTTTGCCAACCATGCTCTGCTTTCGAGCTGGTAATATTTACTCTCAAAGCTTGGGGTATATGTTTCCACGATACCCTGACGGGTTGAACATATGCCTTCCTCAATTTGTGTGACCTCGAAAGTTATGCGGGTTATACCCTGCTGACGCTTCGTCAGATAACTTTTCAACACTACAACTTCGAAAAGGGGAGGTAAATGTAAGGTTATGCATTGAAGAAGTGGGAGTCGACCTTGAACTTTGTGTTCATGCCCATGGACACGATGTAGATCTTATCATTAAAGCTTCTCTTAAATTAAATTTTTCCCTTGGTATAAGTTCTTATAACTGGGATCCGGCCTTTTGCAGTCGTGGTTTCAACAATATGTTCTTCTTTGACCCAATTTCACGGGCAAGTTTAAGCACTTGTCTTTTGTGGATCAATACACCAGTCCAACCTGTACTTTAATCTTCCGTCGAGTATTACACCATGGTACCTCGATAATATCAAGTACTACATAACCTCTTATGAGTTCTTCATCAAGTACTACATTCTCACTTATTCCAATTTTTCATGGGCTTTGAGTTATTAAACACTCAAAGACCGATAACTGAACCGAGTCCACACTACGGTTCAACAACTATTATAAATCTTCTTTGCTTATGAGTTTGTACCCGATCACGTCCTTCCTACCCTATTTGGCTATATCATTATTGTGATGATTTTAACTGTGCTACCTGGTCCTTATTCCCGGAGCACAACTTTCAACGATGAGAAAACAGCATAGCTGATCACCTGTCAAAGTGTGCTGCACAGAAGCTTCTTGTGGAAACAGGAACTTTTCTTCTCCGTCCCTATCAACCCTCCGTATCACAAACCACAATGTCCCAGAAAAGGAGAAAGTTGGACTATGGTAAGCCTCTCCCAATCGAGCCATCCGCTCCTGGCAGAGACCCTGCCGGAACCAACTCCTCACAGCCTACCGGACCACCCCCTCCAGCCGGGCCAATGGAACCCATGAACGAGGCTGGTGCTGCCGTAGCTGAGGAGGTGCCGCTAGTCCTCGTTGCCGATCCCCAGGCTCCAACTTGGGCAAGGCACATCGTCCGCTAACTGGAGAGCTTCCCGGCGACCAAGATGAAGCTGAGAAAGTAGCCCGGAGGGCCAGTATGTATCAGTTTGTCGATGACACTCTGTACAGAAGGAGGCCCAATGGTGTGAAATTGAAGTGTGTCTACCGGGAAGATGGAAAGGAACTACTGGCTGAGATTCATAGAGGAATGTGCGGCTCACACATTGCATCAAGGGCATTAGTTGGGAAAGCATTCTGGAAATGATTCTATTGGCCCACAGCCCTCCAAGATGCGGTCGAGCTCGTCACTACATGTGAAGCCTGCTAGTTCCATTCCAAGAGAGCACACCTGCTTGCCCAAGCCCATCAGACAATCCCTTTATCATGGCCATTTTTGGTCTGGGGGCTTTGAATTCTTGTTCGTCGCTATCGACAAGTTTATAAAGTGGCCGGAAGTGACTGCCGTGAGAAAGGTCACTGCTCAGTGAGCTATCAAGTTCTTGAAAGAATTGGTGTGTTGTTTTGGAGTTCCGGCAAGGATCATCACCGACAATGGCACCGAATTCACGAGCCACACCTTCATGCAATATGTTTGTACCCTCGGATGCAAGATCTCGTTCGTCTCCGTTACACACCCCCGGAGCAATGGACAAGCTGAGATGGCAAACGCTGAAGTGTTGCATGGACTCAAGACAAGAAATTTTGATATGTTGTAGAAGCACGGCAGGCGGTGGATCAAGGAGCTGCCAGTAGTTCTCTGGTCCCTCAGAACAACACCTAATCGAGCTACCGGGCAGACTCCCTTCTCCCTGGTCTATGGGGCAGAAGCAGTTATCCCCACAGAACTCATTTACAGGTCTCGTCAAGTGCTTACCTACGATGAAGTAGTGCAAGATCAGCACCGACGTGAAGGTGTTGTGCTACTCGAGCAGAACCATCTCCAGGCTACTACATGTGCTGCACGCTACCAGCAAGCCATGCGTCGCTATCACAGCCGCAGGGTTCATGCCCATTGTTTTGAGGAAGGTGACCTTGTCCTTAGGCGCATTCAGTCCACCAAGGGTACAAACAGGCTGTCACCGAAGTGGGAAGGCCCTTACCAGGTGGTACGAGTCACCAGACCCGACGTTGTCCATCTGGAGACCGGAGATGGCACTCAGTTGCAAAACTCATGGAATACTGAGCATCTCTACAAGTACTACCCGTAAGGCGTGGGGATGCTGGGCACTGCCCAACAGCCACCCTTTTCAACAGTGCTCGCCTCAGCTGCATGTAACCCCTTGTACAAAGCCGGGGCGATGACCCCGTGCAAGAGAAAATAAAGAAGCATTGTAGAGGGGGGGCCAACTAAGATTGCATGCATGCATGTGCACACCAAGATCATTGCTTAAGCATCTCATGATCATTTGCATATGCATATAGATAGGATTACATCCTGCATTCATTCTCATCTATATGGAGTTTTAGGTTCCTGCCATGAACTTGGCTTCGACAAAGGGCGAGAAGATTGCACGGCTCGGTGATCCCCGACAAGGCCAAACAGATAAGTTTTATCTCTTGTCCATTAGTGTTCTGTAAAGCTATAACTTTGCATGAGAAAACCTCGCCCCTCCTTTAAAACTTAGGTGCTCCCATTCATGACTTGAACGTTGCTTCGGTCAGGGTGGTCGCAGTAGCCTCTGGTAAAAAGGGAGTTTGCAGGGGGCTAGCCCCTCTGTCTGTTCCCCGGCAGACGTAGCTCTCCGGCAGACGAAGAGGGTGCCGGTAGGATATCCTGTCGGGGAAAACTCGCTTATTTACATTAAACAGGCATTCCACGTTTGCATGGACATACACATGCATGGGCTCCCGGCAGAGTTTATCTTTTTCATTCATATGCTTACACAAGTACAAGCATTACAGAACACGAACATGGACTCAAGAGATTACATTATTTGAATTAAAGTTTGGCGATTGCCTACAAGTTTAAGATTGAAAAAAATATAACTATCCTATAACCCCTTTTTTCCTTTCTCTACTCCTCCTCCCTTGGAAACTGGCACAAGAGGGAGAGGAGAATAAAAGGAGCGTTTAGGAGATAGCGGCGATGAAGGGGTCGATAGAGCAGGCATCCACCGCCGTCCATAGATGATGTACCCTCGGGAGCTGCGCAAGGTGACAAGCAAGGCCCGTCGCCCCTCCCGAACACAAAAAAGGGGAGGACAGTGGGAAGGGGCAGAAACCATAGCAGCATCACCCACAACAAGGTGTGCAATGTTGCCATCGCCCCACCTTGGCAAGAAGGAAGGTGCGCCCCTCATCAAAAACAGCGTCGAGGCCTCTGGGAAGGGCGATGCTGAGATTACCAGCAATCTCCAGTCCCGCATCTCGGCCAAGCCTTGAGGATATCAAGAGATTCACCACACCAAGGACCACGCTCACTCCCCAAGCATCAGCACCAGCATTGGGCGATAATAGCCCCAAGAAGGAGCCTGGGGGCTGGCTCCGGGCTCTTCTCTTCGGCATCACCGGCAGAAGCAGAAAACAAAGGAATAAGAGGAGGAATGCGAAGGTGGATGACTCCGGCCTCCTCCGCCCCTCCCTTTTATATTCCAGACGGATGGGTGGTGGCTGCTCCATCAACGGGCGACCACCGTCCTCCTCCACCAACTCAAGGAGGGCGGGCCCTCTCCAAGATGCTCTCCCGCGCCACACGCCTCCGATACCTACCCGCACGATGCATGTAACATACGTGGCTAAGGATAAGAGCTTGTAGTGGGAAGAGTAAATTGGCGGTTTCTACCCCATGCAATAAAGTCATTCACGAACCATTACTGGAGTGGCCCCACCACTATCAGTTTTACGCCACGCACGGGGAACCCGGAAACTGGCCCAAAATCAGGGCTAATGAAGCAGCAATGGAAATCTCAAGGGGCCAACCCCTTCAGCAACCCTGCATGTGCACTTATTAGGCCCTACCCCAACAACGCTTGCTACCTCTTGAGCACTGCGTTGGTTTTCCCTTGAAGAGGAAAGGGTGATGCAGCAAAGTAGCATAAGTATTTCCCTTAGTTTTTGAGAACCAAGGTATCAATCCAGTAGGAGGCTACGTGCGAATCCCTTGCACCTACACAAAAGAAATAAATTCTCGCAACCAACGCGATAAGGGGTTGTCAATCCCTACACAGTCACTTACGAGAGTGAGATCAGATAGATATGATAAGATAATATTTTTGGTATTTTTATGATAAAGATGCAAAGTAAAATAGAAGGCAATGAAAATAACTAAGTGTTGGAAGATTAATATGATGAAGATAGACCCGGGGGCCATAGGTTTCACTAGTGGCTTCTCTCAAGAGCATACGTATTTTATGGTGGGTGAACAAATTACTGTTGAGCAATTGACAGAATTGAACATAGTTATGAGAATATCTAGGTATGATCAGGTATATAGGAATCACGTCCGAGACAAGTAGACCGACCCCTTCCTGCATCTACTACTATTACTCCAGACATCGACCGCTATCCAGCATGAATCTAGAGTATTAAGTTCATAAGAACAGAGTAACGACTTAAGCAAGATGACATGATGTAGAGGGATAAATTCATGTAATATGATAAAAAAACCATCTTGTTATCCTCGATGGCAACAATACAATACGTGCCTTGCTGCCCCTACTGTCACTGGGAAAGGACACCGCAAGATTGAACCCAAAGCTAAGCACTTCTCCCATTGTAAGAAAGATCAATCTAGTAGGCCAAACCAAACTGATAATTCAAAGAGACTTGCAAGGATAAAAAATCATACGTAAAAGAATTCGGAGAAGATTCAAATATTTTTCAAAGATAAACTTGATCATAAACCCACAATTCATCGGTCTCAACAAACACACCGCAAAAGAATATTACATCGAATAGATCTCCACAAGAGAGGGGGAGAACTTTGTATCGAGATCCAAAAAGAGAGAAGAAGCGATCTAGCTAATAACTATGGACCTGAAGGTCTGAGGTAAACTACTCACACTTCATCGGAGAGGCTATGGTGTTGATGTAGAAGCCCTCCGTGATCGATGCCCCCTCCCGCGGAGCTCCAGAACAGGCCCCAAGATGGGATCTCGTGGATACAAAAAGTTACGGCGGTGGAATTAGGGTTTTGGCTTCGTAACTGATCGTTTGGGGGTACGTCGGTGAAGCAACAGGGGGCCCATGAGGGTGGAGGGCGCGCCTGGGGGTGGGGGGTAGGCGCGCCCCCTACCTCGTGGCTTCCCCGTTGGTTGCTTGATGTAGGTTCCAAGTCTCCTAGATCTTGTTCGTTCCAAAAATCACGTTCCCGAAGGTTTCATTCCGTTTGGACTCCGCTTGATATTCCTTTTCTTCAAAACCCTAAAATAGACAAAAAAAAACAGCAATTATGGGCTGGGCCTCCGGTTAGTAGGTTAGTCCCAAAAATAATATAAAAGTGAATAATAAAGCGCAATAATGTCCAAAACAGAAGATAAGATAGCATGGAGCAATCAAAAATTATAGATACGTTGGAGACGTATCAAGCATCCCCAAGCTTAATTCCTGCTCGTCCTCGAGTAGGTAAAAAAAATAAAAACTTAATTTTTGATGTGAATGCTACTTGGCATATTTTCAATGTAATTCTTCTTAATTGTGGTATGAATATTCTGATCCGAAAGATTCAACACAAAGTTCAATATTGACATAAAAATAATAATACTTCAAGCATACTAACTAAGCAATTATGTCTTCTCAAAATAACATGGCCAAAGAAAGTTATCCCTACAAAATCATATAGTCTGGCTATGCTCTATCTTCACCACACAAAGTATTTAAATCATGCACAACCTTAATGACAAGCCAAGCAATTGTTTCATACTTTTGGTGTTCTCAAACTTTTTGAATCTTCACGCAATACATGAGCGTGAGCATTGGACATAGCACTTTATGTGGAATAGAATGGTGGTTGTGGAGGAGGCGAAAAAGGGAAGATAGTCTCACATCAAGTAGGCTTATCAATGGGCTATGGAGAAGCCCATCAATAGATATCAATGTGGGGATTGCCATGCAACAGATGCACTAGAGCTATAAGTATATGAAAGCTCAACAAAAGGAACTAAGTGGGTGTGCATCCAACTCGCTTGCTCACGAAGACCTAGGGTAATTTGAGGAAGCCCATCATTGGAATATACAAGTCAAGTTCTATAATGAATAATTCCCACTAGTATATGAAAGTGATAACATAGGAAACTCTCTATTATGAAGATCATGGTGCTACTTTGAAGCACAAGTGTGGTAAAAGGATAGTAGCACTGTCTCTTCTCTCTTTTTCTCTCATTTTTTATTTGGGCCTTTCTCTTTTTTTATGGCCTCTTTTATTTATTTATTTTCGTCCGGAGTCTCATCCCGACTTGTGGGGGAATCATGGTCTCCATCATCCTTTCCTCACTTGGGACAATGCTCTAATAATGATGATCATCACACTTTTATTTACTTACAACTCAACAATTACAACTCAATACTTAGAACAAAATATGACTCTATGTGAATGCCTCCGGCGGTGTACCGGGATATGCAATGAATCAAGAGTGACATGTATGAAAGAATTATGAACGGTGGCTTTGCCACAAATACAATGTCAACTACATGATCATGCAAAGCAATATGACAATGATGGAGTGTGTCATAATAAACGGAACGGTTGAAAGTTGCATGGCAATATATCTCGGAATGGCTATGGAAATGCCATGATAGGTAGGTATGGCGGCTGTTTTGAGGAAGGTATATGGTGGGTGTATGATACCGGCAAAAAGTGCGCGGTATTAGAGAGGCTAGCAATGGTGGAACGGTGAGAGTGCGTATGATCCATGGACTCAACATTAGTCATAAAGAACTCATATACTTATTGCTAAAATCTACAAGTTATCAAAGCAAAGTATTACGCGCATGCTCCTAGGGGGATAGATTGGTAGGAAAAGACTATCGCTCGTCCCCGACCGCCACTCATAAGGAAGAGAATCAATAAATAAATCATGCTCCAACTTCATCACATAACGGTTCACCATACGTGCATGCTACGGGAATCACAAACTTTAACACAAGTATTTCTCAAATTCACAACTACTCAACTAGCATGACTCTAATATCACCATCTCCATATCTCAAAACAATTATCAAGTATCAAACTTCTCTTAGTATTCAACACACTCATAAGAGAATTTTATTATTAATCTCGTAAACCTAGCATATTAGGATTATTTAAGCGAATTACCATGCTATTTAAGACTCTCAAAATAATCTAAGTGAAGCATGAGAGATCAATAGTTTCTATAACACAAATCCACCATCGTGCTCTAAAAGATATAAGTGAAGTACTAGAGCAAAACTATATAACTCAAAAGATATAAGTGAAGCACATAGAGTATTCTAATAATTTCCGAGTCATGTGTGTCTCTCTCAAAAGGTGTGTACAGCAAATATGATTGTGGTAAACTAACAAATAAAGACTCAAATCAGACAAGACGCTCCAAGCAAAACACATATCATGTGGTAAATAAAAATATAGCTCCAAATAAAGTTACCGATGGAAGTAGACGAAAGAGGGGATGCCTTCCGGGGCATCCCCAAGATTTGGCTTTTAGGTGTCCTTAGATTATCTTGGGATTCCATGGGAATCCCCAAGATTAGGCTCTTGCCACTCCTTGTTCCATAATCCATCAAATCCTTACCCAAAACTTGAAAACTTCACAACACAAAACATAAAGTAGAAAATCTCGTGAGCTCCATTAGCGAAAGAAAACAAAACACCACTTCAAGGTACTATAATGAACTCATTATTTATTTATATTGGTGTTAAACCTACTGTATTCCAACTTCTCTATGGTTTATAAAATATTTCACTAGCCGTAGATTCATCAAAGTAAGCAAACAACACACGAAAAACAGAATCTGTCAAAAACATAACAGTATGTAGTTATCTGTAGCTAACGCAAGATCTGGAACCCCAAAAATTATAAAATAAATTGCTGGAAGTGAGGAATTTATCTATTAATCATCTTAAAAAATAATTAACTAAATAGCACTTTCCAGATAAAAATGGCAGCAGTTCTCGTGAGCGCTAAAGTTTCTGTTTTTTACAGCAAGATTAACAAGACTTTCCCCAATTCTTCCCAACGGTTCTACTTGGCACAAACACTAACTAAAAACAAAAAACACAACAAAAACAGAGGCTAGATAAATAATTTATTACTAAACAGGAGAAAAAATCAAGGAATAAAAATAAAATTGGTTGCCTCCCAACAAGCGCAATCGTTTAACGCCCCTAGCTAGGAATAAAAAGCAAGGATAGATCTAGGTATTGCCATCTTTGGTAGGCAATCCATAAGTGGCTCTCATAATAGATTCATAAGGTAATTTAATTTTATTTCTAGGAAAGTGTTCCATGCCTTTCCTTAACGGAAATTGGAATGTAATATTTCCTTCCTTCATATCAATAATTGCATCAATCGTTCTAAGGAAAGGTCTACCAAGAATAATAGAGCATGAAGAATTGCAATCTATGTCAAGAACAATAAAATCTACGGGCACATAGTTACTATTTGGAACAATAATAACATCATTAATTCTTCCCATAGGTTTCTTGATAGTGGAATCCGCAAGGTGCAAGTTTAAAGAACAATCATCAAAATCGCGGAAACCTAATAAATCACACAAAGTCTTGGGAATCGTGGAAACACTAGCACCCAAATCACACAAAGCATAGCATTCATGATTTTTAATTTTAATTTTAATAGTTGGTTCCCAATCATCATAAAGTTTTCTAGGGATAGAAACTTCCAACTCAAGGTTTTCTTCATAAGATTGTGTCAAAGCATCAACGATATGTTTTGTAAAATCTTTATTTTGACTATAAGCATGAGGAGAATTTAG
Organism: Triticum urartu; assembly: GCF_003073215.2. Lineage (NCBI taxonomy): Eukaryota > Viridiplantae > Streptophyta > Magnoliopsida > Poales > Poaceae > Triticum > Triticum urartu. The sequence goes on from NC_053023.1 coordinate 304,718,528, forward strand.
CACGGATTGCAACAAGGAAATACAATCTATCAAAGAGCATCCATCATAATTAAATTCATTGAAATCCAAAATAGTAGGTTCATTAACATCTAGAGTTTTGATCTCTTCAATCCCACTTTTATCAATTTTAGCATCAAGATCTAAATACTCCGAATTTTTGGAACGCCTTCTAGGTAAAGGTGGATCATATTCAGTCCCATCATTATCAAGATTCATATTTCAAAACAAAGATTTAATAGGGGACACATCAATAACTTTTATATCTTCATCTTTATTATCATGGAAACTAGAAGAACACGCTTTTATAAAGCAATCTTTCTTAGCACGGATCCTAGCGGTTCTTTCTTTGCACTCATCAATGGAAATTCTCATGGCTTTGAGAGACTCATTGATATCATGCTTAGATGGAATAGATCTATGTTTCAAAGAATCAACATCAAGAGAAATTTTATCAACGGTCCTAGCCAACTCATCAATCTTAAGCAATTTTTCTTCAATCAAAGCATTGAAATTCTTTTCCGAACTAATAAATTCTTTAATATTAGATTAAAATGAGAGGGCATCTTATTATAATTTCCATAAGAATTGTTGTAGGAATTACCATAATTATTAGAGGAATTGCTAGGATAAGGCCTAGGATTAATGTTTCCTCTATACGCGTTGGTACCAAAATTGTTCCTACCAACAAAATTGACATCCATAGATTCATTATTATTCTCAATCAAAGTAGACAAAGGCATATCATTAGGATCAGAAGAAACACTTTCATTAGCAAATAATTTCATAAGTTCATCTATCTCTCCACTCAAAACATTAATTTCTTCTATCGCATGCACTTTCTTATTAGTGGATCTTTGAGTGTGCCATTGAGAATAATTAACCATAATATTATCTAGGAGTTTAGTAGCTTCTCCTAAAGTGATTTCCATAAAAGTGCCTCCTGCGGCCGAATCAAAAAGATTTCTAGAAGAAAAATTCAATCTGGCATAAAAAATTTGTATAATCATCCACAAATTCAAACCATGTGTTGGGCAATTATGTATCATTAATTTCATCCTCTCCCAAGCTTGTGCAACATGTTCATGATCAAGTTGCTTAAAATTCATAATATCGTTTCTAAGAGAGATGATCTTAGCGGGAGGAAAATACTTAGAGCTAAAAGCATCTTTGCACTTATTCCAAGAATCAATACTATTTTTAGGCAAAGACGAAAACTAAGATTTAGCACGATCTCTAAGCGAAAAAGGAAATAGCTTCAATTTAACAATATCATTGTCCACATCTTTCTTCTTTCGCATATCACACAAATCAACGAAGCTATTTAGATGGGTAGCGGCATCTTCACTAGGAAGGCCGGAAAACGGATCTTTCATGACAAGATTCAGCAAGGCAACATTAATTTCACAAGATTCAGCATCGGTAAGAGGAGCAATTGGAGTGCTAATAAAATCATTGTTGTTGGTATTGGTAAAGTCACATAGTTTAGGGTTATCTTGAGCCATCATGACAAGCAAGAAATGTAACACACAAGCAAACAAGAAACGGGAAAAAAGAGGCAAATAGAGAAAGAGGGGAGGATAGAGAGAGAGGGCGAATAAAATGGCAAGGGTGAAGTGGGGGAGAGGAAAACGAGAGGCAAATGGCAAATAATGTAATGAGGGAGATAAGGGTTTGTGATGGGTACTTGGTAGGTTGAATTTTGCATAGACCTCACCAGCAACAGTGCCAGAAATCCTTCTTGCTACCTCTTGAGCACTGCGTTGGTTTTCCCTTGAAGAGGAAAGGGTGATTCAGCAAAGTAGCATAAGTATTTCCCTTAGTTTTTGAGAACCAAGGTATCAATCCAGTAGGAGGCTACGCGCGAGTCCCTCGCACCTACACAAAACAAATAAATCCTCGCAACCAACACGATAAGGGGTTGTCAATACCTACACAGTCACTTACGAGAGTGAGATTTGATAGATATGATAAGATAATATTTTTTTATATTTTTATGATAAAGATGCAAAGTAAAATAAAAGGCAATGAAAATAACTAAGTGTTGGAAGATTAATATGATGAAGATAGACCCGGGGGCCATAGGTTTCACTAGTGGCTTCTCTCAAGAGCATAAGTATTTTACGGTAGGTGAACAAATTACTGTTGAGCAATTGACAGAATTGAGCATAGTTATGAGAATATCTAGGTATGATCATGTATATAGGCATCACGTCCGAGACAAGTAGACCGACTCCTGCCTGCATCTACTACTATTACTTCACACATCGACCGCTATCCAGATGCATCTAGAGTATTAAGTTCATAAGAACAGAGTAACGCCTTAAGCAAGATGACATGATGTAGAGGGATAAATTCATGCAATATGATAAAAAAAACCATCTTGTTATCCTCGATGGAAACAATACAATATGTGCCTTGCTGCCCCTATTGTCACTGGGAAAGGACACCACAAGATTGAACCCAAAGCTAAGCACTTCTCCCATTGCAAGAACGATCAATCTAGTAGGCCAAACCAAACAGATAATTCGAAGAGACTTGCAAACATAACCAATCATACATAAAAGAATTCAGAGAAGATTCAATTATTTTTTCATAGATAAACTTGATCATAAACCCACAATTCACCGGTCTCAAAAAACACACTGCAAAATAAGATTACATCGAATAGATCTCCACAAGATAGGGGGAGAACTTTGTATTGAGATCCAAAAAGAGAGAAGAAACCATCTAGCTAATAACTATGGACCCGAAGGTTTGAGGTAAACTACTCACACTTCATCGGAGAGGCTATGGTGTTGATGTAGAAGCCCTCCGTGATCGATGCCCCCTTTGGCGGAGCTCCGGAAAAGGCCCCAAGATGGGATCTCATGGATACAGAAAGTTACAGCGGTGGAATTAGGGTTTTGGCTCCGTATCTGATCGTTTTAGGGTACGTAGGTATATATAGGAGGAAGGAGTACGTCACTGGAGCAACAGGGGGGCCAGGAGGGTGGAGGGCGCGCCTAGGGGGGGGTAGGCGCGCCCCCCTACCTCGTGGCTTCCCTGTTGGTTACTTGACGTAGGGTCCAAGGCTCCTGGATGTTGTTCATTCCAAAAATCACGTTCCCAAAGGTTTCATTCTGTTTGGACTCTGTTTGATATTCCTTTTCTTCAAAACCCTAAAATAGGCAAAAAAAACAACAATTCTGGGCAGGGCCTCCGGTTAGTAGGTTAGTCCGAAAAATAATATAGAAGTGAATAATAAAGCCCAATAATGTCCAAAACAGAAGATAATATAGCATGGAGCGATAAAAAATTATAGATACGTTGGATACGTATCAACGCTCAGCAGCGTGTTTGGGGCAGGCCCGGGGGCTTCTATCGGTACAACAGACCCTGGGTCCATTGCGCAGACTATGCACAGGCACAGGAACAGAATTGAAGCATCAGCTGGAGTCAGAGATTGAAGGACCAAGAGATTTGAAGAACCAACATGCAGCTCGGAGGGATCAAAATGAAGCTAGAGGAGCAATATATCGGCAAGGGGAGGGCCTCCCTTGCTAGGCAGGCAAGACCGACAAGGGGCAAGGCCACCTCCAGAAGAAAGCAATCAAGGCGCCCCGGCAGGGCCTGCCGGGGCTCGCGGAGTCAAAACCACCCCACCAACCACTCAAGCGCGACCCATGTCATCAATCAGTGTGGTGTCAAGCCGCAAGGTGATTAAGTGGCAGCCATTGGCCACATGACGACCATTTCGTACAGAAGGAACATACATATGACACATATCCTGCGACGTGTCAATGGGACAAGCGCGGAGCTGGTGAGATAGCCCCGCAAGCCTTGCCGGGCAACCAGTGATGTGAGACTAAGCGGTGCATTTAATGCACCCTGTCAGCCCATAGAGTTAGGTATGATAGCACTATTTGCTATCATATCAATGGATAATGACCACTTTGCCATTGTGGTGACCCCTTAATCTATAAAAGGAGTTCCATGGCACCCGTAGGAGGGGTTGGAAAGTTGAGAAACCCGCACCTCATACACGCGTAGTCGTTGTTGCCATATGGCGACCCCTGCCGGCAAGTGTACTGCATTGCATTATCCACATTCCACCATCAATCCACCAAAGCAGGAGTGGGGTCTTATGCCTCGCGGCGGCCCAAAACTAGGTAAATTGCTTGTGTGCTCTCTGTCGTGCTGCCATGCGCTGGTCTACACTTTGTGCAACGCGATGTCCCCCTGCCAAACCAGCAAGGGGCCTCCTGGTTCCATAGGTGGACGTGGATATCCCGCGATATAGTATCTAGAGATAGTAGCAGGGTGGTGTTTTCTTGTTTATCTTGTCTGTAGTCAGACTCTATCTATATGTTATGGATGCTTGTATGATGATTGTCATATTTATACTATTCTGGGGCAGGAGTATGCCTTGATCTTGTATTTTGTCTATTCTTCGGTTTTATGTATTTGTATGTCATCTTGCTATGCTATTGAAAACATGATTCTGCTGTGATCTTGAATTCATCACAAGATCGCGATAGAGTTTCGTCTTGGGGGTTACAAGAGAGAAACCCAACTCCTACTAATAATAAGCAGATTCAAGTGACCAACGAACTAGTCCGCTCCAGTCCAACAAAAATATGTCAACTCCATTCTAAAAACCATGTGCGTATCCTCACATCATGAAATTTATAGCATTTAGATCATATTTTCTACATGTTTCTTACCCATCTCTCTTTTAGAAAATAAGCTTAAAGGATAGAAGACTTTCTAAACTAGGATCATGTTCATGGAAATTATCTTGCGGGAATTCTCTGTACTCCAATGTTGATGTAAGTACCTGTTGTACATCACTATATTTTTACATTAGCATGAATTATTTTAATCTACGTGAATCCAGCCTTTATCTCATCTAAACTTACTTGTAGAAAAATGTATAATTAAAGTTGACAATGTTGATTTTTCTAAGGAAAATTGCCTGGCAGTTTTTCATACTGAGCTTCATGAGTGTACTATCTCATATCATGCACATTACTAAATTGTAGTGTTGTTCTAGTTGCCTAATCATTCATTGTGTCAATGTTTCTTTCCTATTACCTTACGTGGCTCATGATAGTTGTGCCATATTGTGTTAATCTGGTGTAGGCTGGTGTGGTCTGGTTTCCCAAACGTTTTTTGTGTCAATGTTGCTTTCATATTTATCTGACCTGGCAAATGATAGTAATGCTAGTGTGTTAATTTGGTGCAGGTTGCTGAAGATAAGAAGAAAAACTCTGAAAACAGCAAGGCAACCCCATCGTTTCTTTCCAATAAATCTAGGCCAGGTAATATGGCAATAACTCTTGATTAATCTGTTCAGTTCCCCTCCTAATTTATGTTATGATGTAGTGGTCGAGACACTGTCCACTATCAATAATACAAGCCTGCCAAAATCGCCATCTGAATCTATTGAGTTTCCTCTGTCTCGAATCCAACGGAAAAAATGTATGTGTGCAAACCAATTATTGGCTGAAGCAATGATGGAAATCATGGAGGAATCAGAGGTGCACATTCTTGCGCAACAACAACCGATCAATGTTTTCGGGGACAGTGTAGCAAAGAAGGAAGAACTTGCTCACATGCTTATAGGTATCATCCACGCAGAGGTTGTAGATCGTTAAGTTCTGTTCATTTATTTGCCCTAGCATCAATCTTTGATTCCCTAGTGGATGTAATTTCCTATAATATATGCTGGATGTGCTACATTTTTCCTTGTATGTCATATGTTCGCTTAGTGTGCCTCGCATTCCAGCTAACTGGTTGCTAGGGAGCCAAAAAAGCAGTGAAATTATTAGTTAGCACAAACAGTCGTGGGCACTATATGAAGGTTAACAGCCCACTTCCCATAATGGGCTTCCCTAATGGGATCGCAGGAGCAAAAATCCTCATAGGCCTTTGATTGATCGGTTTTGGTCCTATCCATAATTACTCGTCGTAATGGGCTAAAATTATAGCTGGGCCGGAATCGACGTTATCTAATTGGATCTACAGACATGTTCGAACTTCAGAGGGCCCATTAAGTTGATGGGCCGTAACTAGGCCGAAAGCTCTATTGGGCCGGTATAATTGAAATGAGCTACCAGTTAATGCTTGGCCATGTTACCTCTCGGGTCGTTAAAAGGCTGACATCGAAGCGGGCAATAAGTGGGCCCATTCAATTTCATGGTGTGTTAACAGGCTGATACTAAGGTTGGGTTATATAAGGCCCAACTGTACTATGAGCCTTTAGCAGGCCGAAAGAGATAATGGGCTCGTACTAGACCATGAAGAGCATGGGCCACTAAGAGGCCGAAAGTCAGGTCAGATTGATGGCACAACTGTGTTGTGGGCCTTTAGCAGGATGAAAGAGAAACCGGCCTGGTATTGGACCATGAAGAGCATGAGCCGTTAAGAGGCCAAAACTCTGGTCCGACTATAAATGGCCCAACTCATTTATGGGTCGTTAATAGGCTGAAAGACACACCGGGCTGGTAATTGGCCCAACACTTAATTGGGTCGCTAAATGGCTAAAAGACGTACATCCTAAAAATTGGTCCATCCCTTGAATGGGCCGTTAACTGGCCGAAACCATATCTGGCCGATATTGGGCTCAAATATATATTGGGCTGTTTAGGGGCTCAAACTGACGATGGGCTGGAATGGTGTTAAATAGTTAACAAGCCGTTGACAGGCCGAATTGGCACATCTCGTATGGGTCGTGGGCTTAAATGGACTAGACACAAGTAGGCTTAATATGGGCCGGTGTCGTGGGAAACCACGACCACCTATGGGACAAAGAATCCCTTTCTGGTTCGGTGGGGGGGTTGCACATTGCACAAAGAGTAGAGGAACGTAGAACAGCATGACAGAGATCACACGGGCAGTCTTTAGGCGGGTTCGGGCTGCCGTGAGGCGTAAAACCCTACTCCTCCTTTGGTGGATTGATGGTGGAAAAATGGTGGAGAGCGCAACACGCTTGCCTGGTAGGGTTGCCTCGGGGTGAGAACGGCTACGCACATATGAGTGTGTGAGGGGGTGGATTAGCCAACCTTTTGTACGGTTGCCTTGGGCCTCCTTTTATAGATAAAGGGGTCACCACAGTGGAAAATCAGTCATTATGCATTGATTAGATAGCAAACAGTGCTATCACACCTAACTCTGCAGGCTGACAGAGCGCATTAAATGCGCCGCTCAATGTCACATCACCGCTTGGCCAGCAGGCCCTGCCAGGCTGTTTTGCCAGCTTCGCGCCTACTTGCTTGACCTGTCATAGGACGGGTGTCGCTTGGAGGAATTTTCTGTAGGATGTGGCCGCCATGTGGCAAATAGCAGCCACTTAGTCACTTTGGAGCTTGACACCGCACTGATCGACGACATGCCTCGTGATGAGGTGGTGCAGTGAGGTGGTGTTGCCTCCTTAAGCCCCGGCGGGCCTGCTGGGACGACCCAAAGGCTTGCTTCCAGGGGTAACCCCATCCTTGCCAAGCTCACCTGCCCGACACGGGAGGTTTCTTCCTTAGCAGCATCTTGCTTCTCTGGTTAGTCTTGGTCCTCTTGTGCTGCATGTTGGTCCTTTGAAGAACTGATCCCTTGCGCTCCAATCTGACCTCGATGTTGCGATCTTGCTCTCGTGCCTGTAGGGTTCATCGTCCGTGCATGAGTCAGGGGAAAATATACACCCCGGTTTATTTTCCCTGACATAAGCCCTTGGGCCTGAGCCATACGTGTCATGCGGCATGTTAGGTTAGGCCCCAAATAGTGCACGGACACATGGAAGGATAAGGCTACGCATGACGGTTCATTATGAGGACCAGTCAATCCAACGTCCACTTTGCACAACTACCGTGAGTCGTGGGGTCGTGGGACTATTGTAGTTAATGTAAAACGGTAACTTTCTAAAGCGTCGCGTCCCCGCTCCATGCCCGTTCCACGCCTTTTCCATTTAAGATAGGAAACCGCGGAGCGGCACGGTTCACTTGTCTCCTGTCCTGCCCTCGCATCGTCTTCTTCTGCAAGCCAAAGCAACTCTCCCCACCCGCCGCCATTCCCCCACTTGATTCTTTCCCCCATTCGCACTGGTGTCCGAGGAAATGGGGAGGAAAACCGTAGCAAAGGGGAAGCATATGGCCTCGGCGAAGGAGGTGGTTGCCGAGGGAAGCAACGGAGCTGGACAAGAAGCGGAGGGGTGACGTTGTCTTCTTCCTGCCGAATCTGGACGGCTCGGTTCTGCAAGCAAGGTATGGGCCCCTGTGGGGGAGGCCAGTCCTGAAAGGGCACGACGCGCCCCATGTTCTGACGGAGGGGAAAGAAGATCTGCCAAATTCATACCGATTCTTCTGCGTATACATCATTTGTGTCCTCTCCTCCCCTTTATCTGAATTCTTTGAGGTGATGATGACTATTTATCGATTCCACCTTCTCGACTTTAGACCAAATTCAATGGCGACCATGGACATATTTGCCCATTTGTGCGAGAATTTTGTTGGAGTCGCCCCAATGTCGATTTGTTCAGGCATTAGCTTTGTTCCTCATACGTGGGTGGAGAACAAAACTCACCGCTCTGGGAACATTAGCTGGATGCCACGGGTGGCAATGAAGTCCTGGGATTACATCTATGATCAGTAGTGTGAGAGGTGGGATGAATGGAGAGGAGACTGGTGCTGGATTTAGGTTGAGGAAGCCCCAGAGTTCTGTGAGGCACGGACAGTGTGCGTCAAGTGCAGCAAGGAATGGAGCGCTTTTGGCCTCACCAACGATAGGCTTCGCCTGGTAATAAACAGGATCACCCGCTTGAAGACTATCGGGCTAACCGTTGAGCACGTGGGGGCAGATTTTCTCCTTCGCCGCATCTCGCCACTACAAAAGAGGGATAGACCCGTCTGGCTATTTGGTGATGCCAGGGACAGGATGATATTACTCCTAAGTTTGGCCAAGAACTTGTCTGTTTATGGCCACGCTTGGTTGTGCGACCAACTGTTTGGCCACTTTGAGTTGTTCAAGCTCCCGGCAAACATCATCCCTCTGAATATCAATTCTGCCCGAGATTAGATCTTGAAATGGATGTTGGATTACAACGCTCATGGGGTGGCGAGTGATTGGCAGCTGCGCACTCTTGACGAAGAACTCGAATGGTCCAGTGCCCTAATGGAGAGGGTCGTTAGGGCTGAGACCAATATGTACAAACGCACCTCCTCCATGGAGGCAGCGTTTATCAAAAGGAGAATTGAGGAGGACAAGGCTGCCCGAGTTGTAGAGATGGCAAGGGCCACGAAAGCTGGGAAGGGAAAAGGGAAAGCTGAGGATGAGAGTTCCTCTCATGGTGGCGGCTAGGCGCGGGCCATGGAAGAGGTTACCAGGGAAGATCTTGCCGTGAGCGAGGCTTTCGGGCTTTAGGCTCTGGCCACTGCGGTAGCAGAGCTCCAAGAGGAGGAGGAAGTTGGCGAGGTAGTGGAGCCCGAGGCGGAATAGCTTGCGGCTAGACCTTAAGCCCCCGAGCCGATTTTAGATCAGCGCCCCTGCAGGAGCGCTGTTAATCGGGGACCGGTGGCTCCAAATCCGGCGCCTACCGCCAAACGGGTGAAGAAGAAACCACCAAAAACACCAATACAGAAGTGGCGTGCTGATAGTCTCCTCACCTTGCCAGGATCAAGGCTTCCCCCGCCAAGCAATAGGCGGATGTGGAAGTTGATTCCAGTTCTCATTCCGGCTCGAGCTCTTCGCAGAGTTCGTCTCCATCGGAGCCCCCATTGCCTCAGCAGGGCTTAGAGCTGCTGGAGAGGTCCGCCATTCCATCCCAGAAGAGAGACAGGGAACCCTCACCTCCCATGGAATTCAATTTGAGCTCCAAGCTCATTGATGAGGACTAAGGAAGATTTCCTTTCTTGTAAATAGCTTTAGTATATTCCATTATCTATGATGAATGACCTCTAGTTCTGCTATTGTTGGTAGGGAGGTATAGGATGATATGGAAATCCTCATCCACCAGTTGAAGAGGCTTCGGCGCGCTGGATTGCCGAAGACTATGGAGAGCCTGGACTTGGCAGGGAGCAATATGGAGGACCCCGCGCCGAGCCCCCAGCCCAACCCCCGGCGTGAAAGTGGGGGGCTGGTCCCTTCTGTTGGAGGTGACGGATACGAGCTTCCCATCCCCTCATATGTAGGAGGCGGCGGGACGATGCAAGATAAGTCCCCCCTGAAAGGGCAGGTTCCTCCCACTAACCCAGCCAAAGAACCCCTGGCGAGGCCCTTTGTGGACGAGACCGAACAGAGTGTTTTCACGACTGCCGCTGCGAGGAGTGGAGTTCAAGGCTGGGAAACCGATGCTACCGGGGAAACTGGGGCCCCTGCCCGGCAGGCTTCTCTGGGTACTTAACTTCCTCTCTTCTCCTCCTTCCTTGTTCATGTCACCTCTTCCTATATCCCGGGAATCTAAAACTTCTACTTTCTTGCCATTCCCTTGTCGTCTCGTCTGTAGCCCTCCCGGCCGAAGAGCCAGAACAGCTAGAAGAGGTGGCCAGCATAGGGAGAGCTGCCGCGGACGAGGCCGCCAAGATTGCCACTGCGGAGGGACAGGGCCTCATTGCCAAGCGTGCTCAGGATTCCTTGGCGGTGACGGAGCATACTTTTGAGAACACCTATAGGTGGAATTGGTGGTCGAGGGGAAGATTCCTCTCCAAACCATGGACCCCCTTCCCTCCTCTGGGCCCATGATGGGGACCTCGCCACCCCCATCAAGTCAGCTGGCATTGGTGTTGGTAGAACCTGGGACTGGAGCCCCCGGCCCGTCAATGGCGACGGGCGCGGAGCTCGACGAAGAGCTTCAGCATATCTTGGCATCACTGCACCAAGGGGTCGGAGAAGCGGATGATTTGGTTGCGGTTCCAATGGACTTTTCTTTCTAGGATTCCATGGCGACGGGTGTCAAGGAAATGCAGTCCCAGCATGACGAGAAGTGGCAGGCGCTCAACTAGTCCGCCGACAGGGTAGACCAGAAGCTGAAAGACAAGTTCCTGGATCTGCATAAATGGTACGGCAAGCAGTCCCGGGTACTTATGGGGCAGCAAGAGGCGCTCCTGATGGCGAGGGAAGATGTCGTAGCCTGCGAAGCATGCCTGGCGGACCTTAAGGCACGCCTGGACGCCAAAGAGCAAGAGATCTCTCTCCGGGAGGAGAAACTTGAAGCCACCCTTCCTGCCAAAGATGACGATCTGGAAGCTCTCGTGGAGCAACGCACCAAGGAGTTGGAAGACAAGCACAAAGCTGCCCTGGATGCCCTCACTACTGATTCTGCTACTCGATTGAAGAAACTCATTGACGATCCAGTTGCCGCATCCATTGCCAAGACTGACCACGACCAACAGGTGACCAAGCTGATCGAGGGGCTTGCCGGAAACACCAAGGAGGTGGAGGCCCTCAAGGAGGAAGTGCGAAAGACGGAGGTTCTCCTGACCGATGTGTAGTCGCAACTTTCATCCATGATCCAAAATCTTGAAAATGCCAACTGATGTCTCTTGAAGCTACGTCGGTATTTCCCCAAAGAGGAAGGGATGATGCAGCACAGCGGTGGTAGGTATTTCCCTCAGATATGAAACCAAGGTTATCGAAGCAGTAGGAGAACCAAGCAACGCAATGTAAACAGCCCCTGCACACAGATAACAAATCCTCACAACCGCACGTTTTAAAGGGGTTGTCAATCCCTTTCGGGTAACGGTGCCAGAAATTGGCGTGTGATGGAAAAAGGTTGTAATAGATTGAATAAATAGATCACAAATAAAATAAAGTGCAGAAAAGTATTTTTGGATTAATAGATTTGGAAATAAAAGTAAATAAAAGTATATCACAAAGGCAAATAATATGAGAAAGAGACCGAGGGCCGTAGATTTCACTAGTGTCTTCTCCTGAGAAAAAGAGCAAAGCGGTGGGTGAACAAATTACTGTTGGGAAATTGGTAGAATTTAAAATACTCGTGTCAATATCCACGCAATGATCATTAGATAGGCATCATGTCCAAGATTAGTAGACCGACTCCTGCCTGCATCTACTACTATTACTCCACACATCGACTGCTATCCAGCATGCATCTAGTGTATTAAGTTCATGGAGAAACGGAGTAATGCTATAAGAACGATGACATGATGTAGACAAGATCTATATATGTAGACATAGACCCCATCATTTTATCCTTAGTAGCAACAATACATACATGCGAGTTCTCCTTCTGTCACTGGGATCAAGCACTGTAAGATCGAACCCACTACAAAGCACCTCTTCCCATTTCAAGATAAATAGATCAAGTTGGCCAAACAAAACCCAAATATCAGAGAAGAAATGTGAGGCTATAACCAATCATGCATAAAAGAGATCAAAGAAACTCAAATACTTTCATGCATATAAAAAGAGATAGATCTAATCATAAACTCAAAGTTCATCGATCCCAACAAACACACCACAAAAAGAGTTACATCATATGGACCTCCAAGAGACCATTGTATAGAGAATCAAGAGAGAGAGAGAGAGGAAGCCATATAGCTAATTGATACGTCCATTTTGCATCATGCTTTTATAATAATATTTATTGTATTATGGGCTGTTATTACACATTATGTCACAATACTTATGCCTATTCTCTCTTATTTTACAAGGTTTACATAAAGAGGGAGAATGCCGACAACTGGGATTCTGAGCTGGAAAAGGAGCAAATATTAGAGACCTATTCTGCACAACTCCAAAAGTCCTGAAAATTCATGGAAGATGTTTTTAGAATATATAAAAAATACTCAGCGGAAGAAATTCACCAGGGGGGCCACACCTTGCCCACAAGGGTGGGGGCGCGCCCTACCCCCCTGTGCGCGTCCCCTACCTCGTGGTCCCCCTGGTGGCCCTCTGGTGGCCATCTTCTACTATATGGAGTCTTTCGATGGGAAAACAATCATAAGCCATCTTCTCGGATGAAACTCCGCAACCACGAGGCGGAACCTTGGCGGATCCAATCTAGGGCTCCGGTAGAGCTGTTCTGCCGGGGAAACTTCCCCCCCGGAGGGGGAAATCATCGCCATCGTCATCACCAACGCTCCTCTCATCGGGAGAGGGCAATCTCCATCAACATCTTCATCAGCACCATCTTCTCTCAAAACCCTAGTTCATCTCTTGTATCCAATTCTTGTCTCTAAGTCCGGGATTGGTGCTAGTAGGATGCTAGTACTGTTAATGACTCCTTGTAGTTGATGCTAGTTGGTTTAATTGGTGGAAGATCATATGTTCAGATCATATATGCATATCAATACCCCTCTGATTATGAACATGTTTATTCTTTGTGAGTAGTTACGTTTGTTCCTGAGGACATGGGAGAAGTCTTGCTATTAGTAGTCATGTGAATTTGGTATTCGTTCGATATTTTGATGAGATGTATGTTGTCTCTCCTGTAGTGGTGTTATGTGAACATCGACTACATGACACTTCACCATTGTTTGGGCCTAGAGGAAGGCATTGGGAAGTAATAAGTAGATGATGGGTTGCTAGAGTGACAGAAGCTTAAACCCTAGTTTATGCGTTGCTTCGTAAGGGGCTGATTTGGATCCATATGTTTCATGCTATGGTTAGGTTTACCTTAATACTTTTGTTGTAGTTGTGGATGCTTGCAATAGAGCTTAATCATTAGTGGGATGTTTGTCCAAGTAAGGGCAGCACCCAAGCACTGGTCCACCCACATACCAAATTATCAAAGTACCGAACGCGAATCATATGAACGTGATGAAAGCTAGCTTGACGATATTCCCATGTGTCCTCGGGAGCGCTTTACATCATATAAGAGTTTGTACAGGCTTGTCCTTTGCTACAAAAAGGATTGGGCCACCTTGCTTCACCTTATTTACTTTTGTTACTTGTTGCTCGTTACAAATTATCCTATCACAAAACTATCTGTTACCACTTATTTTCGTACTTGCAGAGAATACCTTGCGGGAAACCACTTATCATTTCCTTCTGCTCCTTGTTGGGTTCAACACTCTTACTTATCGAAAGGACTATGATAGATCCCCTATACTTGTGGGTCATCAAGACTCTTTTCTGGTGCCGTTTCCAGGGAGTGAAGTGCCTTTGGTAGGTGGAATTTGGTAAGGAAAATTTATATAGTGTGCTGAAATTTACTGTCACTTGTTAGTATGGAAAGTAATCCTCTGAGGGGCTTGTTTGGGGTATCTTCACCCCGACCAGTAGAGCAAAGAGTTGCTCCTCAACCTACTAAAAATGAATATGAAAATGAAAATGTCAGCTTTGAAATTCCTTCTGGTATGATAGAAAAACTGCTAGCTAATCCTTTTTTAGGAGATGGAACAAAACATCCTGATGAGCATCTGATATATGTGGATGAAGTTTGTGGATTATTTAAGCTTGCAGGTGTACCCGGAGATGTTGTTAAGAAGAAGGTCTTCCCTTTATCTTTGAAGGGAGATGCATCGACATGGTATAGGCTATGTGATGATATGTGGTCTTGGAATTACAAACGATTGAAATTGGTATTTCATCAGAAGTTTTATCCTATGCATCTTGTTCATCGTGATCGCAATTATATATATAATTTTTGGCCTACCGAAGGAGAAAGCATCGCTCAAGCTTGGGGGAGGCTTAAGTCAATGTTATATGCATGCCCCAATGATGAGCTCTCAAGAGAAATGATTATTCAAAAAATTTATGCTCGGCTTTCTGATAACAATCGCACCATGCTTGATACTTCTTGTGCTGGCTCTTTTATGATGAAGACTATTGAATTCAAATGGGATTTATTGGAAAGAATTAAACGCAACCCTCAAGATTGGGATCTCGAAAAACGTAAGGAGTCAGGTATGACACCTAGGTTTGATTGTGCTAAATCTTTTATGGATACCGATGTTTTCTGTAAATTTAGCACTAAATATGGACTTGACTCTGAAATAGTAGCTTCTTTCTGTGAATCTTTTGCTACTTATGTTGATCTCCCCAAGGAGAAGTGGTTTAAATATCATCCTCCCATAGAAGTAAAAGTAGCTGCACCTATTAAAGTTGAAGAAAAGATTGTCACTTATAATGATCCTATTGTTCCTACTTCTTATGTTGAGAAACCACCTTTTCCTGTTAGGATAAAGGATCATGCTAAAGCATCAACTGTGGTTCGTAAAAGCAATATTAAAACGTATACACCTTCTGAGCAAATTAAAGTTGAACCTAATACTTCTATTGTTAAAGATCACTTGGCTGATAATATTGATGGGCATGTTATTTATTTCTGTGATGAAATTGCTGGAAATGCTAAACCCTGTGCTAATGATAAACCTAGACCTGTGGTAGGCATGCCTGTTATTTCTGTTAAAATAGGAGATCATTTTTATCATGGCTTATGTGATATGGGTGCTAGTGCTAGTGCAATACCTACTAGCCTTTATAAAGAAATTATGCATGATATTGCACCTGTTGAGTTAGAAGATATTGATGTCACAATTAAACTTGCCAGTAGAGATACTATTTCACCAATGGGAATTGTTAGAGGTGTTGAAGTCTTGTGTGGGACAACTAAATATCCTACTGATTTTCTTGTTTTTGGTTCCCCACAAGATAGCTTTTGTCCCATTTTGGTAGACCCTTCTTAAATATTGTTAATGCTACCATAGATTGCAAAAGGGATGTTGTTACTATCGGTTTAGATGATATGACTCATGAATTTAATTTCTCTAAATTTAGTAGACAACACTGTGAAGAAGAATTACCTAGTAAGGATGAAATTATTCGTCTTGCTTCTATTGTCGTACCTCCTATTGATCCTTTAGAACAATATTTGCTAGACCATGAAAATGATATGTTTATGAATGAAAGAAGGGAAATAGATGAAGTATTCCTTAAACAAGAACCTATTTTGAAACACAATTTGCCTGTTGAAATCCTAGGGGATCATCCTCCACCCAAGGGTGATCCCGTATTTGAGCTTAAACCGTTGCCTGATACTCTTAAATATGCTTATCTTGATGAGAAAAAGATATATCCTGTTATTATTAGTGCTAACCTTTCAGAACATGAAGAAGAGAGATTATGGACAACTCTGAAGAAGCACCGTGCTGCTATTGGGTATACTCTTGATGATCTTAAGGGCATTAGTCCCACTCTATGTCAACATAAAATTAACTTGGAAGAAGATGCTAAACCAGTTCGTGATCATCAACGACGGCTGAATCCTAAAATGAAAGAAGTGGTAAGAAAGGAGATACTAAAGCTCCTTGAGGCAGGTATAATCTATCCCGTTGCTGATAGTCAGTGGGTAAGTCCTGTCCATTGTGTCCCTAAGGAGGGAGTATTACTGCTGTTCCTAATGATAAAAATGAATTGATTCCTCAAAGAATTATTACCGGTTATAGGATTGTAATTGATTTCCGTAAATTAAATAAAGCTACTAAAAAGGATCATTACCCCTTACCTTTTATCGATCAAATGCTAGAAATATTATCTAAACATACACATTTTTGCTTTCTAGATGGTTAGTATGGTTTCTCTCAAATACCTGTGTCATCTAAGGATCAATCAAAGACTACTTTTACTTGCCCTTTTGGTACTTTTGCTTATAGACGTATGCCTTTTGGTTTATGTAATGCACCTGCTGCCTTTCAAAGATGCATGATGGCTATATTCTTTGACTTTTGTGAAAAGATTTGTGAGGTTTTCATGGATGATTTCTCCATCTATGGATCTTCTTTTGATGATTGCTTAAGCAACCTTGATCGAGTTTTGCACAGATGTGAAGAAACTAATCTTGTCTGGAATTGGGAAAAGTGCCACTTTATGGTTAATGAAGGTATTGTCTTGGGGCATAAACTTTCTAACAGAGGTATTGAAGTTGATAAAGCCAAGGTTGATACTATTGAAAAGATGCCATGTACCAAGGACATCAAAGGTATAAGAAGCTTCCTTGGCCATGCCGGTTTTTATAGGAGGTTCATTAAGGACTTCTCAAAAATCTCTCGGCCTCTGACTAATTTATTACAAAAAGATATACCATTTGTCTTTGATGATGATTGTGTAGAAGCATTTGAAATACTTAAGAAAGCATTGATCTCTGCACCTATTGTTCAGCCACCTGATTGGAATTTACCCTCTGAAATTATGTGTGATGCTAGTGATTATTCTATAGGTGCTTTTCTAGGGAAAAGAGTTGATAAGAAATTAAATGTTATTCAATATGCTAGTAAAACCTAGACAATGCTCAAAGAAATTATGCTACTACTGAAAAGGAATTCTTAGCAGTTGTATTTGCTTGTGATAAGTTCAGATCATATATTGTTGATTCTAAAGTAACTATTCACACTGATCACGCTGCTATTAAATATCTTATGGAAAAGAAAGATGCTAAACCTAGACTTATTAGATGAGTTCTCTTGCTACAAGAATTTGACTTACATATTGTAGATAGAAAGGGAGCTGAGAACCCCGTTGCAGACAACTTGTCTAGGTTAGAAAATGTGCTTGATGACCCACTACCTATTGATGATAGCTTTTCCTGATGAGCAATTAAATGTTATAAATGCTTCTCATACTGATCCATGGTATGCTGATTATACTAATTACATTGTTGCTAAGTTTATACCACCTAGTTTCACATACGAGAAAAAGAAAAAGTTCTTCTATGATTTGAGACATTACTTTTGGGATGACCCACATCTTTATAAAGAAGGAGTAGATGGTTTTATTAGACGTTGTGTACCTAAGTGTAATGCCTCGGACACACCTGCCGGTGGTCATTACTCCTGGCGGGATCTAGACTAGCCCCACAGATTAATACTAGTCTTTTCTGCGCACTTTGTCCTCACTTGTGCGCACCCGGGAGCAACTTCCTGGTCGGTCACCCATCCTGACAGTACTCCAAGCTGAGCACGCTTAACATTGGAGTTCTGTCTAAATGGGCTCCCGGAAAAGAAGGAATTCCTTATTGATATGAGTGGTCTATCATCCCTATTAAGCCAGGCTATCACACTGAGCATGAACAGGAACAGATCCTATGCAAGTGTCACACCAAAGCTTATGGAGGACACCATGCTGGAGATAGAACTGCACATAAGGTATTGCAATCTGGTTTTTATTGGCCTACTCTTGTCAAGGATGCCCGTAAGTTTGTTTTATCTTGTGATGAATGCCAAAGAATTGGTAATATTAGTAGACGTCAAGAAATGCTGATGAACTATTCACTCGTTATTGAACCATTTGATGTTTGGGGCTTTGACTATATGGGACCTTTTCCTTCCTCTAATGGATATACACATATTTTAGTTGCTGTTGATTACGTTACTAAGTGGGTAGAAGCTATTCCAACTAGTAGTGATGATCATAAAACTTCTATTAAAATGCTTAAAGAAGTTATTTTTCCAAGGTTTGGAGTCCCTAGATATTTAATGACTGATGGTGGATCACATTTTATTCATGGTGCCTTCCTTAAAATGCTTGCTAAATATGATGTTAATCATAGAATTGCATCTCCTTATCACCCTCAGTCTAGTGGTCAAGTAGAATTGAGTAATAGAGAGCTCAAATTAGTTTTGCAAAAGACTGTTAATAGATCTAGAAAGAATTGGTCCAAGAAACTTGATGATGCATTATGGGCCTATAGAACTGCATATAAAAATCCTATGGGTATGTGTCCGTATAAAATGGTCTATGGAAAAGCATGTCACTTACCTCTCGAACTAGAACACAAGGCATATTGGGCTATTAAAGAACTCAACTATGATTTTAAACTTGCCGGTGAGAAGAGGTTATTTGATATTAGTTCACTCGATGAATGGAGAACCCAAGCCTATGAAAATGCCAAGTTGTTTAAAGAAAAAGTTAAAAGATGGCATGATAAAAGGATACAAAAGTGTGAGTTTAATGTAGGTGATTATGTATTGCTATACACCTCTTGTTTAAGATTTTTTGCAGGAAAACATCTCTCTAAATGGTAAGGTCCTTACGTTATCGAGGAGGTCTATCGTTCAGGTGCCATAAATATCAACAACTTCGAAGGCACAAATCTGAAAGTGGTGAACGGTCAAAGAATCAAACATTATATCTCAGGTAATCCCATAAATGTTGAAACCAATGTTATTGAAACCGTAACCTCGGAGGAATACATAAGGGACACTTTCCGGAACGTTTCAGACTCTGAAAAGGAATAGGTATGTGGTACGGTAAGTAAACCGACTCCAAAACAGTTTTGAAGGCAATATTTCTCTGTTTTGAAATATTTAGAAAAATAGAAAAATAAGAAGCAGTCCGAGCAGGACACGAGGCCTCCACGAGGGTGGAGGGCGCGCCAGTTTTGCCTACTAATGGCGCATCACTGGTGCGCCATTAGTATCACGCCACTAGTATTTTTTACTAATGGCGCACCACTGGTGCGCCATTAGTATCTGGTATACTAATGGCGCACCACTGGTGCGCCATTAGTATAGGCCACGGTGCGCCATTACTATAGGCCACTGGTGCGCCATTAGTATAGGCCACGGTGCGCCATTAGTATTTTTGAATTTTGAAGGCAGGAAAATAGTAGTAGCGCACCGTCTAACCCCCACCGTGCGCCATTGCTATTTTTGAATTTTGAATTTGGATCTGGATCATGGTTTTTTTGCCCATTTTTTTCTCATTTTTTTGCTTGTTTTTTGGTACGATATTATTTCAAATTTTGTTCCTGTTTTTGGATCTTGTATGTTCTTTTGACGTGTTCTTTTGCCAGAGAGGAGTTCGCCGGAGAGGTGGAGGAGGAGGTCACCGGAGAGGCGCTCGCCTACATCGCCGGAGAGGAGGAGGAGGTCGCCGGAGAGGAGTTCACCGAAGCATCGGAGAGGAGGAAGGAGAAACCATGAGGGAATGGGAGGAGAGGAGGGAGGAGGAGCTCACCGGAGAGGAGGGAGGAGAAACCGTGAGGGGAGGGGAGGGGAGGAGAGGAGAGGAGAGGAGGGAGGAGGAGGTCACCGGAGAGGAGGAGGGTAGTATGGTGGAGGAGAGAAGGGAAGATGGAGTGGAGGAGAGGAGGAGATGGAGTGGAGGAGATGGAGTGGAGGAGAGGTGGTGTGGAGGAGGTGCGCCCAGCCATATATACGACATAGTAATGGCGCACCGTGGGCAGGTGCGCCATTACTAACTTTTTTTTTGACTTATTTTGAATTTTGAAGGCGGGAAGATACTAATGGCGCACCATGGGCAGGTGCGCCATTAGTAACTTTTTATTTTTATTTTTTTGACTTATTTTGAATTTTGAAGGCGGGAAGATACTAATGGCGCACCATGGGCAGGTGCGCCATTAGTAAGTTTGAATTTTATTGAATTTTTTTACCTCTCCAGATCTTAAAAGCCCCGTATCTTTTTTCTCTTAGGTTTTTGAGGATTTTGAAAATGTTTAACGGGGTTCCCTCGGTTAAATTTGGATGTAACTTTTCGAGTAGATGATTTTTCATATAAAAAACGTTTTCATCCGAGTTCGTACGCAAAAGTTATGCCCATTTTTACAAATTCTCGAGAAATTTTGCAAAAAAGTCGAAAATTCATGTTTGTAAATTTTGCTAACAACTAGACCACATATCACATGGGAATCTTAGTTTCTTTTATTTTTTTGACATTTCTATCATTTTCTTTTATTTTTTTTGAAACTGAAAAGGCGGTCCACCTGGGGCGGGGGGGGGGGGGGGGGTTTGGGGGGATTTTTTGGGCGCATTCGGGCGAATGTTTGGGCCAAGTTACTAATGGCGCACCGTGGCATGGTGCGCCCTTACTAGTTCAACTAGTAATGGCGCACCACTCCCACGGTGCGCCATTAGTAGTTTTGAAAAAAAATTAAATTTTTTTTACTAATGGCGCACCGTGGATGTGGTGCGCCATTACTAGTTCAACTAGTAATGGTGCACCACTCCCACGGTGCGCCATTAGTAGTTTTGAAAAAATTAAAAAAAAAATTACTAATGGCGCACCGTGGACGTGGTGCGCCATTAGTATTTGCACACTAATGGCGCACCAACACATGGTGCGCCATTAGTATATAGTAATGGCGCACCACATGTCTGGTGCGCCATTAGTGTCAATTCCATCTATAGCCCCTTTCCTAGTAGTGCTTGGGGGAGTGCCCTAGTATTGTATCACCATCACTTTTATCTTTACCATTTTTCTTAGTTCGATCCTTTTGATAATATCTTCATCTAGTAGAATAAAAGTTCTTAGTATGATCTAGTCGTGAGTTTTGCTTTATTATCCTTCTATGTAATCGAGTCCATGAGCTATATAATAAAGATTAGTGTTGAGTCAAGGGCTTGATTATTTTGCCATGATCCTAAGTGAATAAAGGAAAAGAGAAAGAATAAAAAAGAAACAAAGAGATCATGTGAATCTTATGGAGAGTAATGAGCTCACATAGAAAAAGTATGATGAATAAAAGTTGTTGAGGGTTGACAAACATAGTTTTGGTCATCATTGCAATTAATAGGAAGTAATAAAGAAAGATAGGTCTTCACATATAAATATACTATCTTGGACATCTTTTATGATTGTGAGCACTCATTAAAATATGACATGCTAAAGAGTTGACGTTGGACAAGGAAGACAACGTAATGGGTTATGTTTTCTTACATCAGAGATAAATTATATTGTCTTGGATCCTCCAGCATGTTGAGCTTGCCTTTCTCCCTCATGCTAGCCAAATTCATTGCGCCAAGTAGAGATACTACTTGTGCTTGCAAATACCCTTAAACCAGTTTTGCGATAAGAGAACACCGAAACTTCCTATGGATTGAGTAAGATCATCCAAGTAAGTTGTCATCGGTGCAAGCAATAATGATGAGGACATCAATACCATTGTTACACCCACAGCCCCTACTGTTACATATACTGGACCAATTACTAGAGCTCGCGCACGCCAATTAAATTACCAGGTACTTTCGTTTCTTGGTAATGATTCTAATGTTCATGAGATTATGATGCTGCCTAAATTGGATACATTTGTTTTGCTTTCAAATGAAGGGCCTAGCTTGGAGAAGGATGAACATTGGAGCAAGAACGCATGAAGTTGATGGCATGCGCAAGGGGATCAAGAACGGAGTTACAAGTGATGATTTCAGGACTTTGAAGCCGCCATAAGGAGTGCATGAAGCCATGGACGAAATATACAAGATGCCACTTCATAATATTCGTCCATAGGCTATTCTAGGTGCTGCGTCACTTTATTAATGGGCCAGGCCCATGTAATTTCGAAATACTTAAGTATAGGCTATTTTTAGAGTCCGTATGTGTGGGGGAAACAAGAGTTAGGGTTGGTTTCGGACCCCACCCTCAAGGGCCACGAAATTCCCCTCTCTTCCTCCATATATACAGCCCTTAGGGCGTCGTTTAGACTTTGGGTTTTGTTTAGATTAAAAGTTCGCCATAGCTGCAACTTCGCGTACTTCGTTTGTGTCCAACGACCAGACCAAGACGTCACAGAACCCCACCTTGATCAATAAAGCTTTCATCTTATATTCGCAATATCCAGATTGCAATCTCAGTTTCTTGCTTGTTCTTCGTTTGCTCGCAGGAAACAGGCCCTCGTGGTCAGGTTGATCGTGCTCCGGCGTGGTCAATAACCCCTCGGAAGTTGGTTTAGCGATTGCTAAGGCGCGACGTCTCGCACGTTCGTAGTCGGATCGTCAAGGTCGACTCCCACAGAAAACGATAGCCACCATCTCATCGAAACATCGGGACACCTTTGCCTCTATCAAATAAAGATTGCCCTATAAATATGTATGACCTATTAGAGTGGGAGAAAATAAGCTTTATATGATCGTGTGATATGGAAGAAATAAAAGCAACAGACTACATAATAAAGGTCCATAACACAAGTGGCGATATAAAGTGACGTTCTTTCGCATTAAGATTTTGTGCATCCAACCATAAAAGTGCATGACAACCTCTACTTCCCTCTGCAAAGGTCTTATCTTTTACTTTTATCTCCTACCTTGCATAAGAGTCATGGTGATCTTCACCCCTCCTTTTTATATTTTATCCTTTGGCAAGCACGGTATGTTGGAAAGATCCTGGTATATATGGCTAATTGGTTGTGAGTTTTCATGAACTATTATTGTTAACTTTACCCTTGAGGTAAAACATTGGGAGGCAAAACAATAAGCCCCTATCTTTCTCTATGTCCTATTGAAACTCCATACCCATAAGTATTGCGTGAGTATCATCAATTGTGAAAGATTATATGATAGTTGAGTATGTGGACTTGCTGAAAAGATCTTATACATTGACTCTTTCGTATGTTATGATAAATTGCAATTGCTTCAATGACTGAGATTATAGTTTGTTACTTTTCAATGAAGTTTACGATTCATACTTGATATTGTGATTGAATTTTTACTCTAGCATCAGACATTATATGACAAAAATTATATAAGTTGCTGTTCTAAGAATGATCATGATGCCCTCATGTCCGTATTTTATTTTTATCGACATCTCTATCTCTAAACATGTGGGCATATTTTTCAATTTCGGCTTTCGCTTGAGGACAAGCGAGGTCTAAGCTTGGGGGAGTTGATACGTCCATTTTGCATCATGCTTTTATATCAATATTTATTGCATTATGGGATGTTATTACACATTATGTCACAGTACTTATGCCTATTCTTTCTTATTTTACAAGGTTTACATAAAGAGGAGAATGCCGGCAGCTGGGATTCTGGGCTGGAAAAGGAGCAAATATTAGAGACCTATTCTGCACAACTCCAAAAGTCCTGAAACTTCACGGAAGACGTTTTCAGAATATATATAAAATACTCAGCGGAAGAAATTCACCAAGGGGGCCACACCCTGCCCACGAGGGTGGGGGGCGCGTGCCCCTAACTTGTGGGCCCCCTGGTGGCCCTCCGGTGGCCATCTTCTGCTATATGGAGTCTTTCGATGGGAAAAAAATCATAAGCCATCTTCTCGGACGAAACTCTGCCGCCATGAGGCGGAACCTTGGTGGATCCAATCTAGGGCTCCGGCAGAGCTGTTCTGCCGGGGAAACTTCCCTCCCGGAGGGGGAAATCGTTACCATCGTCATCA
Organism: Triticum urartu; assembly: GCF_003073215.2. Lineage (NCBI taxonomy): Eukaryota > Viridiplantae > Streptophyta > Magnoliopsida > Poales > Poaceae > Triticum > Triticum urartu. The sequence continues at coordinate 304,742,579 of NC_053023.1, forward strand.
CCAATGCTCCTCTCATCGGGAGAGGGCAATCTCCATCAACATTTTCATCAGCACAATCTCCTCTAAAAATCCTAGTTCATCTCTTGTATCCAATTCTTGTCTCTAAGTCCGGGATTGGTGCTAGTAGGCTGCTAGTAGTGTTAATTACTCCTTGTAGTTGATGCTAGTTGGTTTAATTGGTGGAAGATCATATGTTCAGATCCTATATGCATGTCAATACCCCTCTGATTATGAACATGTTTATGCTTTGTGAGTAGTTACGTTTGTTCCTGAGGACATGGGAGAAGTCTTGCTATTAGTAGTCATGTGAATTTGCTATTCGTTCGATATTTTGATGAGGTGTATGTTGTCTCTCCTCTAGTGGTGTTATGTGATCGTCGACTACACGACACTTCACCATTGTTTGGGCCTAGAGAAAGGCATTGGGAAGTAATAAGTAGATGATGGGTTGCTAGAGTGACAGAAGCTTAAACCCTAGTTTATGCGTTGCTTCGTAAGGGGCTGATTTGGATCCATATGTTTCATGCTATGGTTAGGTTTACCTTAATACTTTTGTTGTAGTTGTGGATGCTTGCAATAGAGGTTAATCATAAGTGGGCTGTTTGTCGAAGTAAGGGCAGCACCCAAGCACCGGTCCACCCACATACCAAATTATCAAAGTACCGAACGCGAATCATATGAACGTGATGAAAACTAGCTTGACGATATTCCCATGTGTCCTCAGGAGCGCTATACATCATATAAGAGTTTTTCCAGGCTTGTCCTTTGCTACAAAAAGGATTGGGCCACCTTGCTGCACTTACTTTTGTTACTTGTTGCTCGTTACAAATTATCCTATCACAAAACTATCTGTTACCACTTATTTCAGTACTTGCAGAGGATACCTTGCTGGAAACCGCTTATCATTTCCTTCTGCTCCTCATTGGGTTCGACACTCTTACTTATCGAAAGGACTGCGATAGATCCCCTATACTTTTGGGTCATCACTAATAACTACGGACCCGAAGGTCTACAAAGAACTACTCACGCATCATCGGAGAGGCACCAATGGAGGTGGTGAACCCCATCCGAGATGGTGTCTAGATTGGATCTGGTGGCTGGACTCTGCGGCGGCTGGACCAATATTTCGTCGAATCCCCTAGAGTTTTGGGAATATTGGGGTATTTTTAGAACAAAGAGGTGGTCTGGCAGGCACACGAGGTGGGCACAACCCACCAGGGTGTGCCTGGGCCTCCTGGCAAGCCCTGGTGGGTTGTGATTCCCTCGGGGCACCCCCCAGACGCAGCCAGGGCCCATTGTGTTCATTCTAGCCCATAAAAATTCTCCGTAAAGTTTCGTGGCATTTGGACTCCGTTTGATATTGCTTTTCTGCGATGCAAAAAAATGGAAAAAAACAGCAACTCGCACTTGGCACTATGTCAATAGGTTAGTACAAAAAATTATTTAAAATGACTATAAAATGATTATAAAACATCCAAGATTGATAATATAACAGCATGGAACAATCAAAAATTATAGATACATCGGAGAAGTATCAGCATCCCCAAGCTTAACTCCTACTCGTCCTCGAGTAGGGAAGTGATAAAAACAGAATTTTTAATGTGGAATGCTGCCTAACATGTCATATCATTTTTCTTTCTTTATAGCATGGACATTTGGACTTTTATATTGTTCAAAGCAATAGTTTAGTTTTGACATGATAATTTAAATACTCAAGCATATCAACAAGCAACCATGTCTTTCAAAATATAACGCTAAAATAAGCTATCCCTAGCCCATCATGCTCAACCATTGATCCATTCATGAAACACACTCGCATATTAGCTATGTCCAATACTCAAGTACAATCATATTGCCTCCTAGTTGGTGCTTTTATAAGAGAAGATGGAGACTCAAATTCAAAATAAAATTGCATAAAAGTAAAAGATAGGCCCTTCGCAGATGGAAGTAGGGATTTGTAGAGGTGCCAGAGCTCAAAGCGAAAAACTTAGAGATAAAAACATTTTGGGAGGTGTATCCATCCCTCCAATGAAAATGACTTAGAGTTCCCAACACTTTCCATGCTTAGATATATCATAGGCGGTTCCCAAATAGAAAATAAAGTTTCTTCCTTTTTCCACCATACTTTCACTTTCCATGGCTAACTGTATCCACGGGTGCCCTCCATACCAACACTTTCCAAGGAATTTATTATTTGACAACATAAAGTAAATTCAACTTTTTGCATTTCGGGATTGGGCATCCCTAATACCGTTGCCTTACATGGAAAATAACACATCTTGAGAATAACACATCTAGCATGGAAAATATTAGCACATCTGAGAATAACACATCTAGCATGGAAAATATTAGCCACCCCTCACCGCTCCGCGAGCAAAACGAACACAAAAAAGAGAAGTTTATTTTGAAAATTAGAGATGGCACATGCAAATTTGCTTAGAACGGAAAAAGAATACCGCATGTAGGTAGATATAGTGGACTCATGTGGCAAAACTATGTTAAAGGTTTTTGGATGCACAAGTAGTCATCATACTTAGTGCAAAATGAACGCTAGAAAAAAATTGAGAAGCGACAACCAAGAAACGAATAATCTCATAAGCGAGCATTAAGCATAACTAACACCGAATAATGCACCATAAGTAGGATCTAATTTCATTGCATAACTATTGACTTTCGTGCTTGCATAGGGAATCACAAACCTTAACACCAATATTCTTACTAAAGCACAATTACTCATCAACATAACTCACATATCACATCATCATGTCTTAAAACTATTACTAAGAATCAGGTTTATTTTTTCCAATGATCTTCATGAAGTTTTTATTATATCCTTCTTGGATATCTATCACTTTGGGACTAATTTTCATATGTTGCTTTTGACAAGATCAAACAAATATAATTGAAGATCATGATCCTAATATTTCTTTCTCTCAAATTAAATTAAGTGAAGCAAGAGAGAATTTCTTGAAAATTTTACTAACTCTGAAATAAATCTAAGTGAAGCTATAGAGAATTTCTTCAAAAATACTAAGCACACCATGGTCAAAAAGATATAAGTGAAGCACTAGAGCAAGTCCATAGCTCATAAAAAGTTTAAGTGAAGCATAGAGAGCAGTTCTAACAAGTCATGACATAATTTTGGATCTCTCAAATAGGTGTGTCCTGCAAGGGATCAAGACTTAAAACACAAAATAAAACAAGAAAAGACTCATATCATACAAAACGCTCCAAGCAAAACACATAGTATGTGACGAATAAAAATATAGTTTTGAGTAAAATATTGATGGTCGTTAGAAGAAAAAGAGGATGCCACTCGGGGGCACCCCCAAGCTTAGTTGGTTTCTCATTTTTGGATGATAGCTTGGGATGCCAGGGCATCCACAAGCTTGGGCTCTTCTAGTCCTTATTCCTTCATCCATCATAAGATAACCCAAAACTTGAAAACTTCAATCACACAAAATTCAACAAAACCTTCGTGAGATCCGTTAGTATAAGAATAATAAAGCAGTTCTATAAGTGTTGTATCAAACCAATACATATTTTGTTTTTGTATTATATCTATTGTATTCCAACTTTCTTATGACAGAAACTCATCAATGAAAACCATAGAGCCATCAAAATAAGCACACAACACAAAGAAAATAGAATCTGTCAAAAACAGAACAGTCTGTAGAAATATGACTATTTTGAATACTTCTTTAACTCCAAAAATTCTAAAAAATTAGGACGACCTGAGCAATTTGTATGTTGATCTACCGCAAGTGGAATGGGTATTTTATCGCTCTCTGCTAAAAATGATAATTATTTTCATGAGTGCAAAAGTTTCTCTTTTTTCAGCAAGATCAAACAACTATCACCCAAGAAGATCCTAAAGACTTTACTTGAGACAAACACTAATTAAAACATAAAAACACAATCATAACAGTAGCATAATTGTGCTAACACTCAAAAACAGAAAGAAAAAGGCAAAATTAAATTTTATTCATTGGGTTGCCTCCCAACAAGCTCTATAGTTTTACGCCCTTAGCTATGCATAAAGCAAGGACCTAAGTTTTGTCATCTTTGGTTCGAGATCCATAAGATGCCCTCATGATTGATTCATATGCTGGCCTAATTCTTGTTCTAAGAAAGTGTTCTATACCCTTCCTCAAAGGAAATTGGAACTTAATATTGCCTTCTTTCATATCAATCACGGCACCAATAGTGCGTAAAAGCGATCTACCAAGAATAACTGGACAAGATGGATTGCAACCAATATCAAGAACAATAAAATTAATGGGCACAAATTCCTATCTAGAAGAATTCGAACATCATTAATTCTTCCTATAGGCTTTTTATTAGTAGAATTTGCCAAGTGCAAATTTAGAGAACATTCTTCAAGATCGGTAAGACCAAGCACATCACATAAAGATTTCAGAATGGTAGAAACACTAGCACCCAAATCACACAAAGAAAATCACTCAGAATTTTTTATTTTTACTTTGATAGTAGGTTCCCATTCATCATGCAATTTTCTAGGAATTGAAACTTCTAATTCCAACTTTTCTTCAAAAGCTTTCATCTTAGCATCAACAATATGTTTAGTAAAAGCATTATTTTGTTCATATGCATGGGGTGAATTTATCATGGTGTCGGGGGAAACGACACCTAAAGGATCATGAAGTATCCCTTTTGCTATGGTTGGCGGGCGCAGGGCTGTGGAAAGAGCGGGTTTGAGGGATCAACACAGGGGGATTATCCAGGTTCGGGCCGCAAGTGATGTGTAATACCCTACTCCTGTTGGTTTATGTTTATCTAGTGTTCTTGGACTAGCTACAAAGCCTGTAGGCTCCAAAAAGTCCGAATCTCCTCCCAGTACGCCGCGGGCCTCCTTTTATAGATAAAGGGGCTGCCAAAGTGGCACACATGAGGTGGAAAGTTGTACAGTAGTCGAGTCTATTGTAACGCCCCAAGATCGGCGCTCCAGATGCCTTCCATGGTTTCCGAGATTCGTCTTGTGATTTGTTTTGCTTGTTGCATTCATCATTGCATATTTTGCATTGCATCATGTCATCATGCCATCATGTCATTAATCTTTGCAACTCAAATAAATAAGTCGTATGGATCTTCGGTCCATTTAAATTGAGGGATATTCACAATGGTGATTTCTCTTTAGAACATACATTCTCAATATTATTAGGGAGCTATTCTAAATATTCCAATAATTTGGAATTAACCATAACACACATGCAAAAATAATCCCATGCCTTTTTTGCTTCGAGTTGATCTCCAAACCTTTCCAAAAATTCTTTCTTCATTTATTGAGGCTCCCCCAAAAGTCTTAACATTTTGGACCTTCCCAAACCTCACTTCCTATTCAAATCATTTGATTTTAAATCAAATGAGTTTGAATTTAAAATTTAGGTCTTGACCACTTCTATTTTTCCTAGTTCTAACTCATTTTCCCTAACCCTCTCTTTCTTTTTCTTCTCTCTATTTTTCTGCTAAAGGAAGTAAGAGAGGGAGAAAGAAGAAGGAGCCTAGCAGCCAGGCCTCTGGCCACTTCCCTCTCCACTGGGCCGGCCTCCCAGGCCCACCTAACCCATCCTAACCCTAGCCCAACTCCCCTCCTCTCAATCTCTCCCTGCCGCCGCCTCCTGCTCGATTCCCTTCCTCTCTCTCCTGACCCCCCCTCGTCCTCCTCCCGATAGCGCCTCCAGAGGATTCCCTCTCCTCGAACCCCTCCTATGGCGCTGCCCCTTGCCCCGAGCTCGCCACTGCTCCGCTCCGCTCCTCCTGCCGTGCTCCAGCGCCGAGGCACTGCCTCCTCTGCACGCCGTGCCCGAGGCCCCGCGAGCCTCCCGTTTGGCCGCCGTGCTCTCCTGCCTCCTCCCTGGCGAGAACAGCCAAGGTTGGAGGTCTTCTTCCCCCGTGCGCCACCGTCGACCTCAACCAACGCCGCGCCCTCCACCGATGCATCGCCTTGAAGCTGCAGCGCCGTCGTTGAGTCGCCATGGCCTCGAACTCTTGCGCCTCCTCCACACCTCCCTTGCCCCACCGAGGACCCTCCCTCCGGCGTGCCAAGCTCGCCACCTCTGCCTCCTGCCTCCTCTGCTCGATCGGGAGAGGAGCTCCCGATCCTGATGCTGCCCTCTACACGTCGCCCAACCCTGCTCCGCTTCCTGCACGTGACACCTCTTGCCCGAGCTCCCTGTCACCTGCGTCGTCTACGTGTTGCTGCCCCGCTGCCCATATTGTCGTTGCCAAGGCCACCAAATCCAGGGAAGCAAGGCCGCCTTCATAGATCCCTTTCGCCAAGTACCACGACCGGTGAAGACCAAGACAAAGATATCCTCGAGGAGGAGCGTTTTTGGGATCGTCAAGACCATGTCAAGTTCGACTACGTTTTACCGCCCCGACCGAGACCGACAAGTACCACTACGACCATCCCTCGCCAAGACCGACCCCGAAAGGCTCGGAATCGTCACGTGTGCAATGGCCCATGTACAACTACGCGGACTCGCCATGTACCCCCTTCATGTTGGGAAGACCCGCAAGTCGGACCCCGAATGATCGACGACTCGTGGACCATGTACAACTTCAGCCGCCGAACACCTGGGTAGCACAAATGCCAAGTACCCCAGAGACCACTTGGACGTCAAGTACCATTGACCCTCGAAGACTCCGTGGACGTCAAGTTCCTCGCCGTGACCCCGAACATCTACGGAAACTTGTGTGACTAAGAACGTGAACGACTACGGCCGCCAAGATCGCTAAGTACCACTACCGTCGCACATGACCAATAGTATCACTACTTCCACTACGACCGTCCCGAGAACGTCTACTTCCTCTACATTGCACCGAACCTGAACCGTTCTGAATGCATGTATCAAAGGTATAACCGCCGAGACGACCACCGTGAACGAATGCATGTGTGTTGTATGAGATGCACCACTTGCTTGCACCACGTCCGAATTGATCCTCGCATGTTCCTCTTTAGCCTTGCCATGAACCCGTGGGACACCCGAAATCCGGGATCACCCCACCATCTCTAGCATGTTCCGCACATCCACACACTTGCTCCTTTTGCACCGATATCTCAATGAGTTGTCGGAATCGAAACGTTGCTGTGGCACCGTTTTCATTGTCGTCGTCGTGGCACCCTTTCTTTTCACCATGGTGAAAAATGCTTCATAACATGCTCATGTAACATTTTCATAAAAAAATGTATAAAAACTTGCACATGTCATCCACATCATGATAACAACATTTAAAATGTTTAAAATTGTTGTTTGCATTAAATTGCTAAATGCATATGGGGATTTACTGGAATTGTTGTTTGATGTTTCCAGCCCCATTTAAATTGCTTATATAGTGTAGTTTAAATGTGCTTCACCTCTTGCCATGTTAAGAACATTTAAACTTGTTGGGTGCTTAAATAAGAGCTAACTAAATAATTGAAAGTGGTGTTTCGTCAATATGCAACTTGTTGCATATTGAGCTCCACTTAATTTATAGTATTGCTTGTTGCACTTTAGCATGCCATGGATATTTAAACCGGACATGCATCATCCTTGGTTGTGCATCATGTCATGTTTATGCTCATGTGTTTACTATGTTGCTTGCTTCTTTCTGGGTTGCTTCTTTCATTAGCTTCGGTTTTGTTCCGGAGCTGTGTGGATTCGTCCAACTACGTCCGTTTGTCTTCTTCATGGACTCGTTCTTCTTCCTAGCAGGATCTCAGGAAAGATGATCATACCCTCGAAATCACTTCTATCTTTGCTTGCTAGTTGTTCATTCTATCGCTATGTCGCGCTACCTACCACTTGTTATATCACGCCTCCCATATTGCCATGTCAAGCCTTTAACCCACCTTCCTAGCAAACCGTTGTTTGGCTATATTACCGCTTTTGCTCAGCCCCTCTTATAGCGTTGCTAGTTCCAGGTGAAGTTGAAGTTTGTTCCATGTTGGAACATTGATATGTTGGGATATCAGAATATCTCTTATTTAATTAATGCATCTATATACTTGGTAAAGGGTGGAAGGCTCGGCCTTATGCCTGGTATATTGTTCCACTCTTGCCGCCCTAGTTTCCATCATACCGGTGTTATGTTCCTTGATTTTGCATTCCTTACATTGTCATTGTTACGATTGCTACAAAAACTGCTACTGTTACTTTTGCCACCGTTATAGTTACTTCCATACTACTTCGCTACTAAATACTTTGTTGCACATATTAAGTCATTCAGGTGTGGTTGAATTGACAACTCAACTGCTAATACTTGAGAATATTATTTGGCTCCCCTTGTGTCGAATCAATAAATTTGGGTTGAATACTCTACCCTCGAAAACTATTGCGATCCCCTATACTTGTGGGTTATCAAGACTATTTTCTGGCACCATTGCCAGGGAGCATAGCTCTATTCTTTGAGTCACTTGGGATTTATATTTGTTGATCACTATGAGGAACTTGAAATATTGAAGAAGCAAGATTTTTCCCTCAACTACGAGGGGAGGTAAGGAACTATCATCTAGCTCTGCACTTGATTCACCTTCTTTTATGAGTAAATTTGCGACACCTACACCCGCTATTTATTCCAATATGTCGCATGTTATTGATGATGCCACTTCTACTATGCATGATGCTTATGATGAAACTACTTCTATGATTGATAATATTGTGCCATTAGGTGAATTTCTTGATGAACAACTTTCTAGGGTTAGAGAGAATGAAATTATTGAAACAGATAATATTGATGAAAGTGATGATGAGGATTCTCCCCCTAGATATGAATTGCCTGATGTTCCTGAGGGTTATGTTATGGATGAAGAAACTGCTAGAGACCTTTTTGCTTGCAAAGATAGATATGATCCTAAGAAACTGTTAGCTAAGCTGAAAGAAAAATATTTGATTACTATAATGAAATATGACCCTGCTTTTGCTACTTCACCTATCTGTATTTCTGACAAGGATTATGATTTCTCTATCGATCCTGAGTTAATTACTTTGGTTGAATCTGATCCTTTTTATGGCTATGAATTTGAAACAGTTGTGGCACATCTTACTAAATTGAATGATATAGCCACCCTATTCACTCATGAGGAAAAATTCGTTACTACTATATCCTTAAGTTATTTCCGTTCTCAATAAAGGGTGATGCTAAAACATGGTTTAATTCACTTGCTCCTGGTTGTGTGCGTAGTCCTTGGGGTATGATTTATTACTTCTCTGCTAAATATTTCCCAGCTCATAAGAAACAAGCTGCCTTAAGGGAAATATATAATTTGTGCAAATTGAAGAAGAGAGTCTCCCACAAGCTTGGGGGAGGCTTCTCCGATTACTTAATGCTTTGCCTAATCATCCTCTCAAGAAAAATGAAATACTTGATATCTTTTATAATGGACTAACCGATGCATTCCAGAGACCACTTGGATTGTTGTGTTGGTTGTGTTTTTAGGGAAAGAACTGTTGAGCAAGCTGAATTGCAATTAAATAATATATTGAGTAATGATAATGATTGGACACTTCCTTAACCTACTCCTAAGCCAACTCCAAAGAAAAGAGGTATCTCTTTCTCAGTCCCGAAGATAGGCAAGAGGCAAAGAAATCTATGAAAGAGAAGGGTATTAAAGCTGAAGATGTTAAGAATTTTCCACCTATTTAAGAAATACATGGTGTTAATAACCCGACACAGGTAGTAAAGGTAAATTATCTTTATATGTTTGATCAAGGTGATATTCCTCGTAATAAGTTTGCTAGCCAATGCTTGGATGAGTTCAATAATTTTATTGTTAAACAAAAAAACTTCAATGCTTATGTTGGTAGACAATTGAAACATAATTCTTATATGGTTGAAAACTTGAGTGATTATATGTCTAGAGTTAAAGGGGACCTTAAACTTATTAGTGAACATGCTTCTATGGTTACCACTCAGGTAGAACAAGTGCTTAAAGCACAAGATGATTTGCTCAATGAATTAAATAATAAGAAGAATGATAATGCTGTTAGAGTTATGAGTAGAGGGGTTAAAATGACTCAGGAACCTTTGTATCCTGAGGGCCACCCTAAGAGAGTTGAGCAAGATTCTCAGAGAACTAGTGTTGATGCACCTAGTCCTTCTAAGCAGAAGAAAAAGAAAAATGATATGACTTTGCATGCTTCTAGTGAACCTATTGTTGACACACATGAGAATCCCAATGATATTTCTATTTCTGATGCCGAAACACAATCTGGTAATGAACATGAACCTAGTGATAATGATGATGTTCATGTTGATGCTCAACCTAGCAATAACAATGATGTAGAGATTGAACCTGCCGTTGATCTTGATAACCAACAATCAAAGAATCAACGTTATGATAAGATATACTTCATAGCTAGGAAGCACGGTAAAGAAAGAGAACCATGCATGGGCTCAGAAACCCATGCCTTTTCCTCCTAAACCATCCAAGAAAAAAGATGACGAGCATTTTGAGCACTTTGCTGAAATGATTAGACCTATCTTTTTGCGTATGCGTTTGACTAATATGCTTAAAATGAATCCTTATGCTAAGTATATGAAAGATATTGTTACAAATAAAAGAAAGATACCAGAAGCTGAAATTTTAAAGATGGAATACCAAAGGAAGTAGGAGATCGAGGAGTACCAACTATACCATGCTCCATTAAAAGAAACAATGTTAAAACTGCTTTATGTGATCTTGGAGCCGGTGTTAGTGTTATGCCGTTCTCTTTATATCATAGACTTGATTTGAATAAGTTGACACCTACTGAAATATCTTTGCAAATGGCCAATAAATCAACTGCTATACCTATCGGTATTTGTGAGGATGTGTCTGTTGTGGTTGCAAACGTTACTATATTAACGGACTTGGTTATTCTTGATATTCCCGAGGACGATAGTATGTCTATTATCCTGGGTAGACCCTTTTTGAATACTGCAGGGGCTGTTATTGATTGCAACAAAGGCAATGTCACTTTTCATGTTAATGGTAATGAGCATACGGTACACTTTCTGAGGAAACAACCTCAAGTTCACAGTATCAATTCTATTGGAAAAATTTCAACGATTATTATTGGAGGTTTTGAATTCCCTCTTCCTACTGTCAAGAAGAAATATGATATTCTTATTGTTGGGGACATGCATATCCCCGTTGAGGTAACCTAGTGTTATTCGAAAATTCTCCGGTTTCATGGGATTCGGAAAGAGTTTGTTAACCAGACTTGATCAACCTTGTGAGTGGATTCCTTTTGATGAGCACGAGATGGATGAAGTTAGAAAGCACAATTCTTTGTACCCTCTTTGTACTTTCTGTTATTTAGATTAAATAAAGCAAAAATAGTATGTTCTGTCTGTTTTTTGAATTATCCATGCAATAAAAATACCCTGAAAATAAAAGTTCTCCAAACATCGTGAAAATGAATTATGATTTTCTGTAGAATCCTTAATAATTCCTGGCACTAAGAACACACCAGGGGGGCCCACCATTTAGCCATGAGGGCATAGGGCACGACCACCCCCCTAGGGCGCACCCCTGCCTCGTGGGCCCCACCTGGACTCCCTCCACTTATTCCAGCACCCACTCACTTCGTCTTCCTCCGGAAAAAATCCTCCCATAGCTCAAACCCGTGTTCTAGCTCATCATGCTGCCATTTTCAATCTCTTTGCTCAAAGCCCTATTCACAAAACTTTTTTGGGGGATTGTTCTTCGGTATGTGACTCCTCCAAAGGTCCAATTAGTTTTAGTTCTAGTGCTTTATTTATTGCAAATTTTTTGCTGCTAAGGTGACCCTGTTCTTCAGCTTGCATGTCAAGTTTATATGGTCCGAAGTAGTTTTAATGCATGATAGCCTCTAGGCACTTGTGGGAGTAGTTGCTATCAATCTTCTTAAGTTTGGATCACTTTTATTTTGAGTCACTAAAATTTTAGAATTTTTTTAGAGAAAGAAAAATGCATAGGAAAATCTACCAAGGTGGTTCCTCAAGGAAGCAAGGACCAAGGCTCGCGATACGTGGGACAGACGATGAACCACCAAGGGAAGCTCAAGTGCGGCCTTGTGAATGGTCGTCAGAGGAGTTTATGGTCTAGGCAGGCATCAAGGATGAATTTCACGCGTATGTGCGTAATGCTGATCTGGAGGACTTCGTGTCAGATAAGTGCCTACACTGCCACTACCTAACTGATTCCTTTGTGAGGAGGTTTAAATTTACATCCTCGCGCAATTCTCACATTGTTTTATTTGATCTTTATGATAAACCATATACCATGTACTTAGAAGATTTTAATACTGCTTGTAAACTCCCGCAGTGGGGCAATGTTAGTGAACCTCGCAAATCTGAATATAAAGACTTTCTTGCTAGTATCACTTTGGGGGAATCTATAGAAATCACACAAGCTACCATATGGAGCATTCATTTCCCTTCCATACATTATTTTGCTCTCTTTATAGGTAGATGCATTAAGGGTAAAGATGAGGCTTGTCACATGTGCGTTCCATATCTTTGTGTCCTCAAGAGCGCGGTATTAGGCGATAAACAATATAACTTGGGGGCCATTGTAGCACGAAGGTTGCATCTTAACGGTATAAGTGGAGATTTGTTTGGTGGAATTTATGCAACTCATGTAGCTAATTATCTTGGTGTACCCATACATGGAAATGATATGGAGTTACCTCCTACTTATCTAGATTATAGTGCTATGGTTCGCCATCAGTTTCTTGAGAGGAATGAATAGTTCCTCCAGTACCGACTAATCTTTGACAGACAGCGCACTGTCCATGTTGCCCTCCCTGCTCCTACTTTCTTTAACTTCTAGGAAAAAGGAGATATGTCATAATGAGGGAGGAGGCGAACGAGTACGAGAGGGGGGCAGAGGCAGCTCGCCTCCAAGCTGCAGCTCTTCAGGCAGTAGTTGCTGCATCTCAATACAACCCCAGCTACGACTTTGGATATCCACCAGGCCAGAAGTGGCCATAGACAAACTTAGGCCAAAAGCCTAAGCTCGGGGGAGTGTGTATTTCTCACCGACATTACATTCGTGTTCACACACTCATGCCAGTTGTCGGTACTCATACTTTTTCATTGTACTATCCATGATAGTTTATTTTCTTTTCTAAGCCTTCTTCTTGTGTGTTAGAAAAAACCTTAAGAAAAACCAAAAAAAATTGTTATAGCTTTTAGCTAGTTTACTTTTCGTGCCTGTAGTAGTTGTAATTAAAAGAAAACCAAAAAATATTTCCCGTTCTTCTTTTGCTTGTTGGGAGCTTTCCCATGTAGATAGTTTTATTTCTTTTCTTATTCTTTGGGGATCGAGAGGAGAAGACCATGATGAAAATGTTGAGTGCCCTCTCATATGCATTATTGTTGATCTAACCAAGAGCCCATATTACTTGTCTTCCCCTGTATATTGAATGCTTGCAGATTCCAGCTTAGTCCAATGCAAGTGCACTATTATTATTATCCACACCTTCTGGTCGTGCAAGTGAAAGGCAATAATGACGATATATGCTGGACTGATTGAGATGAGAGAAGCTGGTATGAACTCGACCTATCTTGTTTTTGTAAATATGATTAGCTCATCGTTCCTGATTCAGCCTATTATGAATGAAACATGTTTGCATTGACAATTAGATATTATACTTTCTCATGCCATGCTTAGTTTGCTAGGAGTTTATACTGGTTTACCTTGCTTGCCAACATGCTATTAAAATTGTTGTAATGTGGTCTGATAGGGTGGTATCCACCTTTGAACGATTCGAGTGGCTTGACTTGGCACATGTTCACACGTGTAGTTGAAACAAAATCAACATAGCCTCCACGATATTTATGTTCATGGTGATTTATATCCTACTCATGCTTGCACTCATTGTTGATTAATCTTAATGCATGTTCATGACTGTTGTCGCTCTCTAGTTGGTCACTTCCCAGTCTCTTTCTAGCCTTCACTTGTACTAAGCGGGAATACTGCTTGTGCATCCACTTCCAGAAAACCCCAAAGTTATACCATATGAGACCACCATACCTTCCTATATGCGGTATTTACCTGCCGTTCCAAGTAAATTTGTATGTGCCAAACTCTAAACCTTCAAATGAAATTCTATTTTGTATGCTCGAATAGCTCATGTATCAACTAGGGTTGTCTATATCTTCCATGCTAGGTGGGTTATTATCATAATGAGTGGACTTCGCTCATCATTCACGAGAAAATGGCCGGTAACCGGGATGCCCAGTCCCATCCTCAAATCAAAATAATTGCAAACAAAAATCCCCCAGGATTGTTGTTAGTTGGAGGCACCCGTTGTTTCAAAAAAGCCATGGATTGATGTTTGTTGGTTGTGGGGGAGTTTGAACTTTACCATTCTGTTTGGGAACCACCTATAATGTGTGTAGCATGGAAGATATCAAGATCTGTTGGTTGTTATGTTGACAATGAAAGTTTTCCACTCAAAATATTATTTATCTCTGTTTCAAAACTTGAGCTCTGGCACCTCTGCAAATCCCTGCTTCCCTCTGCAAAGGGCCTATCTATTTACTTCTATGTTGAGTCATCATCCTCTTATTAAAAAGAACCAGTTGGAGAGCACCGCTGTCATTCGCATGCATTGCTATTAATTTATATTGAGTATGATTGTGACTAGATCTCTTTTACCATCAATTACAATGTCTAGTCAGTCCTTGATCTTCAGGGGTGCTCTACATTTATGTTTTGCGGTCTCAGAAAGGGCTAGCGAGATACCATCTTGTTATATCATGTTATGATTGTTTTGATAAAGTGTTGTCATCCGAGATTTATTATTATTACTCGCTAGTTGATTATGCCATTGATATGAGTAAACATGAGACCTAAATGTTATTGTGAATATGGATAGTTCATAATCTTTGCTGAAAACTTGAACGCTGGCTTTACATATTTGCAACAACAAGATCAAGCAGAGTTTGTAAAAGTTTTTGTTTATCACTTTCAGTTTGTCAACTGAATTGCTTGAGGACAAACAAAGGTTTAAGCTTGGGTCAATTGATACGTCTCCAACGTATCTACTTTTCCAAATAGTTTTGCCCTTGTTTTGGACTCTAACTTGCATGATTTGAATGGAACTAACCCGGACTGACGTTGTTTTCAGCAAAATTGCCATGGTGTTATTTTTGTGTAGAAATAAAAGTTCTAGGAATGACCTGAAAATCCACGGAGACACGTTTTGGAATTAATGAAAAATATTGGCGAAAGAATCAGCATCAGGGGGCCCACACCCTGTCCACGAGGGTGCAGGGCGCGCCCCTGCCTCATGGGCCCCCTGGGACACAATCGATCTCAACCCCAACTCCATATATTCACTTTCGGAAAGAGAAAAACAGAGAGAAGGATTCATCGCATTTCACGATACAGAGCCGCTGCCAAGCCCTAATCCTCCTCGGGAGGGCTGGTCTGGAGTCCGTTCGGGGCTCCAGAGAGGGGAATCCGTCACCACCATCTTCATCAACTATCCTCCATCACCAATTTCATGATTCTCAGCGCCGTGCGTGAGTAATCTCATCATAGGCTTGCTGGACAGTGATGGGTTGGATGAGATTTACCATGTAATCGAGTTAGTTTTGTTAGGGTTTGATCCCTAGTATCCATTATGTTCTAAGATTGATGTTGCTATAACTTTGCTCTGCTTAATGCTTGTCACTAGGGCCCGAGTGCCACGATTTCCGATCTGAACCTATTATGTTTTCATTAATATATGTGATCTCTCGATCCTATCTTGCAAGTCAATAGTCACCTACTATGTGTTATGATCCGGCAACCCCAAAGTGACAATAATTGGGACCACTCTCGGTGATGACCGTACTTTGAGGAGTTCATGTATTCAGTAAGTGTTAATGCTTTGGTACGGTACTCTATTAAAAGGAGGCCTTAATATCCCTTAGTTTCCAATAGGACCCCGCTGCCACGGGAGGGTAGGACAAAAGATGTCATGCAAGTTCTTTTCCATAAGCACGTATGACTATATTCGGAATACATGCCTACATTACATTGATGAACTGGAGCTAGTTCTGTGTCACCCTATGTTATAACTGTTGCATGAGGAATCGCCACGGGAGGGCAGGGCTGCCAGGAGACTTTTAAGCCCTCATGAGCCCCCGAAGGGCTCGCCCAAGGAGAAGTGCGACTCTGCGACACAAGAACCCGCCTAAGGCCGAGAACACAAAAGATAAGTCGGGAGCCTCCGGCTCATGGCGGGACGTTTTGGAATTAATCTGGAGAGAATATCATTCTTTTATACATTACAAGGGATCCCCCTCCAAAAATGGTTTCACGCCCTGCGGGGCCATACCCATAATCTTTGCAGGAAAAGCAAAGAATTACAAGCCTAGCAGGATGCGCTACCGCCGGTGTTGCTGTCGTCATCATCACTGTCGGCTCCGCCCTCTTCAGTAGCTAGTACAACCACATCGTCGACAAGGGCGAATTCCTTGATCAAATCGTTTGGTTTGCTTGCTTCATAACACACACATCTTGTTTACACGAATCGTTTGTGTTCTTTTGGATCATCCCAAAAATTCCATCTATGTGTACTATATGCCGCATATCACACACATATATTTTAGTTGAACCGTTTCTGTTCTCTTCCCTAATCAAAAATAGTTCGTTCGAGTGAACCGTATGCCGTATATCACACACACCTTGATCTGGCTCACCATTTCTGTTGCATTCCCTAATAGCAATCATTTCATCGAAGTGAACTGTATGCCATATATTGCACACACATTGATATCGATGCCTGATTCTATTGTTCTGTCTAATCGCAAACAGTTTGTGTGGATCAACTATATGCCTCGCGTCGCACACATAACTAAAATTTGAACTGTGTTTCATGTCTCCGCCATCGCAAACCATTTGTATCTTTTTTGACAGGTTTTTTACATCCCCATTTGCGATTAATGCATCGCACACAGTTTCATCAAAGGGTCTCTGATCGTAGTGTCACGTTAGCAGCCCTGCAGTAGTGAGTGTAAGTTTGGGCATCATACATGGCATAACCTAATACATGTGCATTTCATTATAGAATCTGAAATATGCAATGTTTATGTTAGTTCATATGTTGCACATGATGTTTAAATGCCCCTTAAATCCGGTCGGTCAAGTGATGGTCTTTAAGCCTCCTTCTATGCTTCTTTTCTTGATATGTAATTCAGTGTGATGCAAGATTTTTGCACACATCTGTTCAATTGCTTGTTTGTATTAGCCAGCCATGCTTGGACTGTTTGCTTAGATTACTTCTTATTCTTGACCCGATAGAGCTTGTCAATGATTAAAACACTAAGGCCTGCTGTAGTGGGGGCTTGTATAACTCATAGGTGACATAATGGTTTGGCTGTACACTAAAGTAGCCTCTCCAAGAGTACCTGGAGATCTAGTTCAAAGGTATGCCTAGTTTTAACACATCACACACCTAGTAAATGCTCATTTCATTGTGTGCAAGACATGTGGCATGTTTCATTATGTGGTGTTGTTTTGTTATAACCTCATCCTTTGGTGTTGTTCACAGAATGGAAAGTATGCATATTTATCTTCCAAGGAGACCAGTAACTAGTTTGTGTCACCTTGCAGAGGTGGTGCAATGAGGATACGACTGAGGATTTCCAAGTAAAAGATGTTAGGAAGGAACCTTGCAAGAGAAGGAGGAGCAACACTAAGCCTGTTCAACCAGTTATGGTAAGTCATTGTATTACAATTACTAGGATATCCTATTTGTCTGACATTGTGCTTGCACAGGGTTCTTCACCTGTAACCCAGTCATTGGGCCATTGATTGAAACTCCCTCCGGTCACTACTATATGATGTTCTAACTTTTTTGTAAATCAGATGTGTCTGTTCACTCATTACGGATGTAGTATACTTTTAAATATCTAAAACATCTTATAGTAGTGAATAGTGTGAAACTTCTTCCTGCTATGGTAGAGTTGTCGATGTCATAAATGTCATAACCAAACGCATATTCACATAATTAGCCTCCATATCATTACTAGAATCTTGATTACATACTAGTTGTGATACTTCATAGGGGGCAAAAAATATTACATTACTTGTTCCTTCATATAGTAAATGTAGCTAGGCATGTTATTGAGGCATGCATGTATGCATGCTGCCAACTCAACAGTTCAATTGCTTGTTTGTTTCAGGCATAGTTAAATTGCTCTTTTCGATTGCTTTTATTTGTCGTTAGTTAATGAGATGCCCAAAGAATGATGTCTAATGTTGGGTACTTGTATAACTATTAGTTGACATAATTAAAGGCCTTACCGTTTAATTACTCTAGCGAAGTGTGCCTGAAGCTTTGAAGTCTATTAACCAACTATTATTGCATGAGGCTCAAAATCTAGTTTATACGAGGCTAATGATTGCATAGTTTTGCTTGATGTAGTAGGTTTGCATGAATCCCTCTGCTGTTCATTATGCTCCCTAAGACTTTAATTGAGCGACAGAATGGCCAACTGCTTGCTTAGTTATAAACAAGATATATATAATGTTCAGTAGCTATGTGTGATCTAAATTTGTATCTTGTTTGTGTTTTCGATTTGGCCCCAACATCATGCTCCTCTGGTGAGCTAAGAGAGATTTCTGTATGCAGGCTGCACAGACTACCTTTTTCTATAATTTTTAAAATATCACCTGCTTATGCTTCATGACGTCTAACATTATTGTTAGTCCTGTTTTGCCATGTACAAAATAGTCTGTCTTGCTCGCTTCCCTAATGTAACTATATTTTTTCCCTAGTTGTGTGTACATACAGAAACATTTCAGGATGATGTGACATCAATACAAAGATCTGAGAGCAGTGTGACATGGCAGTTACCAAATGATTATTGATTAAAATTGGAATGTGCTGATGTTCTCGAGCATCAACGAGAGGTGGCAAGACAACGTGTACATGATTCTCAACATGCAATCAACATGTTGAGACTGGAGTTGCAGGTATTAGATGCAGGAGTCAAAAAATGAAACAAGATAGTGAGGTAATCACGAAGGTATTGGAGATTTCGCAGACTGAAATTTGTGCTATCTGAATCCGGCCAATCGTATTTTCTTAAGAGATTATAGTTCAAATGGTAAGTTCTCTTGATGCATGTCCATGATGTATGAGCTTTATTTGCCCAATGTATGTAATTTGCTATTTGTGTACGCTTTATTATCACTGGTGACGAACTATAATGCCCAGTGGGTATAAACTGTTGTAATTTCTTTATTTTATACTGTAGGATTATTCTTCGTTTCTATGCCTTAGTCTCTTTATTGTATAGTGTAGGTTTTTTAGAGGCGATAGTATAGAGTAGGATAATTCTTTGTATATGCTATATCATTGAAACGGGGGCCAACAAGCCCAAACATTACCTCGATGCCATCCGAATTAACAAACATGTGTAGTCAAAGCGGGCCTTAATTGGGCTGGTCCACTTAATATTTAGTGGATCCCAAACGTTGTGGACCACCGTAACAACGACTCTTAGGAGGTCGTTAGCAAGCCGAAAGCTCGATAGGGTCGTACAAATGGAAATAGCGCACGGGCCTCTAGTAGGCCGAAATAAAGGTGAATTTTGTCTCGGCCCTTTTACTTGATGGGCCAATAAGAGGCCAAAAGTGTTTTCAGCCAGAAGAGTCCAAATTTACAAACTTGCCTGCCTGCGGCCCGCGGCGTGGCGGAGCCAGCAGGCCGTACGGCCCATCTTCACCAACGAAGCATTCAAGATCCTCGCGAGGGGCCAAGCCTCGCGAGGCGGACAACGCAAGACCTCCTCGGGAGTGGCCTAGCTAGGCAGGCTCACGAGGAGCGGAGATATCAAGGCGAGGCGAACCTTGCGAGGCTCTTGTGACGTGAGCCATGACGATCGGCACCAGGCGGGCGCCAGGCGTGCTCCAGCGCGCGCAGCGTCCTTGTTTCCTCTTTGGTGCAAAGGGGGCAAGCGCAGCCGCGGCGTACTGAGGCATCAGGCATAGGTTGCCATTCTGGTGCAACAAGACCAAGACCACGGACTGCAAGACGGAGGTCATCATGGATCCCAAAAAAGCGTCACCACCAGAGCTTTGCGCAGGCGAAGACTACTTTTGTCAGGATAGCTTGTACTACCTGTCCCCCTTCAAATTAGCCAGCCATTGTTGGCTCCCTTCCCGCTCGATATTTGGGAAGAGGACCAGGGCCTCTATAAATAGAACTAGCCACCACAGTGGATGGGGATCACCTCATCTTAGCGAGAGGAGATCACCAGGGATCGAGAGACACACCACAAGCTCACACGCGCAAGAACACCTCAACCTCAGGAGGTTGCTCTCCCCTTGTATTGTTCATCTTCAGCCCAAGAGGCAATCCACCACCACACTGGAGTAGGGTATTACACCACAATGGTGGCCCGGACCAGTATAAACCCCATGTCTTTTTGTGTTGTGAGTTCGTCGAGTTCGTCCGCAAGATCTTAGTGAGCCAGACCGTAGATCGGTAGGAGGGGAAGACTTCACGCGCACCCCAGTGTTCGAACCTTAAGGGTTTGCCGGAGCCCCATGTCTGACATTTGGCGCACCAGGTAGGGGTGCGCCGGGGTTTCTCTCCACCAACCAGCGCCCCGTGCTGCCGCGCCGCGCTCCCATGGCAGGTGCTCCGCCACCAACCTCTGCGGTCAACACCAGCAGCAGGGACTCTGGGTATCGAGCCCTGGCCCCCGCTCTGTGGCGAGTGCAGTGGCCGGCCAAGTTCAGGCCGGAGATGTCGCCATGTTACGATGGCGCGGCAGACTCAGCGCCATGTTACGATCACGCCCACCATCTGCAAAGTGGCCGTCACCAAGACCCTCATCTACGGCGGTGCCGGCCTCAACTTACTCTCTGTGCAAGCCTTCAGCCTTCTTCATGTGCCGCTCGAGCAGCTCGGCCTCAGCAAGCCCTTCACAAGAGTGGGTGGTGGAGCTGCTCACCCTCTGGGGAAGATCTGCCTCCCTATCACCTTTGTCACGCGAGACAACTATCGCACCGAGCTGGTGGACTTTGACATCACCCGCATCGGTCTCCTGTACAATGCCATCCTCGGGTACCTGGCTCTCGCTCAGTTCATGGTGGCGACTCACCCTGCCTACAACCTCATGAAGATGCCAGGGAGCAAGGGCGTTCTCACCATCCAAGGGGACAATAAGGAGGCCGTGATGGCGCTCAGGCTCGCCTTCAAGACCGCGGAAGTGGCGCAGCCAGCCGGTGCCGGTGCTTCAGAGGCCAAGGAGACCGCGCCCACCAAGAAAAAGTAGTTGTTCACCCAAGACAAGGCGAAGACCAAGCAGGTGCCGGCCAACGAGGATGGGTCTTTAGGAGCCACTTTCACCATAGGAACCGGCCTTGACCCGGGGCAAGAAGAAGCCTTGGAGAGGTTTCTGCGCGCGAATAAGGAGATATTCGCGTGGGAGCCCAATCAACTGGTAGGGGTCCCGAGAGAGGTAATCCAGCATCATCTAAAGGTATGCGCCAACGTACACCCTGTGAAGCAGCAAGCAAGATGGAAGTCCACTGAGAAGTAGGCCTTCATCGTCCAAGAGATGCGCAAGCTGGAGGCGGGAGGTACCATCCGAGAAGTTCGATAACCCGAATGGATGGCAAACCCCGTTGTAGTACCGAAGAAAGGTGGGAAGGAACGGATGTGCGTCGACTTCACCAACCTCGACAAAGCCTGCCCCCAAGATCCGTTCCCCCTTCCGCGCATCGATCAAATCATCGACTCCACCGCCGAGTGCGATTTGTTGTGTTTCCTAGATGCGTTCTCTGGACACCATCAGATCAAGATGGCAGTGGAGGATGTGGAGAAGACAGCCTTCTTGACACCATGTGGGGTGTACTACTACACCTGCATGCCTTTCGGCCTTCGCAACGTGGGCGCAACCTTTCAACGGCTGATGCACATCGCCTTGGGGCAGCAGCTCGGCAGGAACACAGAGGCCTACGTTGATGACATAGTGGTCAAATCTCGCGAGGCGAGGATATTGATTTAAGACATGGAGGAGACCTTTGAGAGTTTGCGCCGGGTGGACTTGACGCTTAACCCAGAGAAGTGTGTGTTTGGCGTCCCATGCCCGGTGACCAGCAGGGCAACCCAGACCCATGGGCTACGTGGCCCGCCCGCGCAGAACCGCTCGCCTCGGGCGACCCCGTGCCCCAGGCAGCTCGCGGTCCGCAGGGCGCTGCAGGCTGCGGGCGACGCGGACAGGCTTCGACAACTCTTGCACCGCGGCAGGCGCGGTCGGCAGCAAGGGCCTCCAATCACGCCGCGACCACGACAACGTACACCCGCCGGGAGCAGGAGAACTCGAGAGCCGCACTCACGGTGGCCCGAGAGCTGCTGCAGTGCAGACTGCTGGAGGGCGGCCACGACGTGCTGCTGGAGCGAGTGGCAGAGCTCGTGGGCTTCGCCACCTCGGGGGCTCACCCCTTCTCCACCCAGCTCCCATCTCAAGCCCAGGGCGACCCACGCGGGGGCCCCGCGCGCGCCCGCGGGCTCCAAGGCTGCTCCGACGCCAGCGAAGCTATCAGCGCTGGACCGGCGGCGGCGCTGCCCCTGCCCCCAGTCCGCGAAGAAGGACTCAACGCGACCCGTGGCCCCAGTGGGCGGCCGCGCTGCCACCCCACGGTGGGCGCGTCAGGCAGGACCGCGTGGCATGCGGGGCATTACGGCGTGGCATTCGGGATGACGGCGCCGGAGGAATACGTGCCCCTCATGATCGACCAGGACACCCTCACAAGAACGGACAAGGCTCGCTCCTCAGCCCAAGCTGGGGGGACGAGGCACTAGAAGCTGAGCCTTTCCAGGAGCCCCGGGACGGTCCCACTGGCCACGCTGGAGGCAACGATTATCGGGTACCGCTAATTCTTCAGGAGCAGGTATACGGTAAACATGGATCGCAGGAGCTGCAGGTCGCCGCAGCGAGCAGCTGCCCCGCTCCCACAGTCTCCTACCCCTCAGGAGGAGGGCGCAGGGGGCTGCAGGAGAGAGGCAGGGATCCGACATCGCCACCGCGGCGTTCGGAGCAAGGTGTTCTCTGGAGGTAGGCCCTCCGTTGGGGAGGTGCCCCAGGGCCTGCCCCCGGCGGAGGACCCGTGGTCGTCGGGGGAACCGCTGGCGACCGCTCTACCCCATCGGGCGGCGTCCTGGTTTCCGGTCGTTGCTGATGGCACTAGAGTGTGGCGCAAGGCGGGGCCCTCATCTGGCGATATGAAGCAAGGCCAGTACCTGTGAAGAAGGCTCAGTGCCTGTGAAGCTCGCCACCCCGTGTCACTCTCACGTAATAATGAGTGGGGCTATACACGCCCCGGAGTCTCAGGGGTGCCGGCCTCAGGCCCTGGTGCTCCCTCCCACGCCAAGTGGCAGCACTTAGCTCCGTGCTGGTGAGAAGACGTACAAGACTAGACTAGGTGCCGGACGCGGCCTTTTGTTTGCTTTTGTTGCTCTTCCCTTTGGTTGCCGCTTTCCCCCGCTGGATTCAAGTTGGATTCAAATTTGAGATTTGCGTGTGTTCGGGGAAGGGGTGCTTAGTCTCGTTCGAGCAATTTCTCGCGTTTCGGTTACCGCTTCGCCTCAGCTGCCTCCGCTCGTGAGCCCCTCGCGAGCTGGGTCAGGCCTAGCTTGCGCGCAGCCCAGACTGCCGCCGCCGCGTCCTCTCAGGAGGGCGTCTTACTGCAGGTCCAACGGATTCAATCAGGAAACACTACGGGCTCCACAGCCTCCTGCAGGCTGCCCCAGGGCCAGCACGGGACAAAGGTAAATTAGCCGACCAGCGCGTCGCTTAAGCCAACCACTTGGCGCGGGCGCATGGGCAATGTAGCTCCTACTGATACGATAAACACAAGTTTTACATGAGGGGCTCCCCCTCCAAAATGCTCTCACAGCTATCAGGCCAAAACCTGAGATCTATTCATACAGGGTAAGCAGGAATGATGCACAATCAGTCAGATGAATCTCCCAATGCGTCCTCAGGAGCGCCATCGGGGCCATCGCTGGCGTCGCTGAACTCGCCACTGCTGCTCGCGTTGCCACCGGCGGCGTCAGGGCCGCCCGTCACGCCGCCCTCGTCGGCCGCCACGATCGCGTCATCGTTGTCCGAGGCAAAGGCCCTGATAAGAGCCTCCACATGGTCTTCCACCCAGTGCGCCAGCTCACCTCGGACGGCCTGGGGGACTGGGGCGATGGCGGCGTCGAAATCGAAGTGGGGATCCATGCTCCGGAGATGGTTGAAGACACGAGAAAAGGCGCGCCTGAGCAGGGCGCGGCTCCTCTCCTCCACCAACCTGTCAGCCCTGATCGACCGCTCCTCCAGTTGCGTCACCACGTCAGTAAGAATTTAAGATTGCCCGTGTAGTTAACCGCGTGCGGCTCGCCGACGGTCTCCTCGCAGATGTTGCCCAAGGCCGCATTGGCCTTCTCCCGGAGCGTGGTCAGCATGGGGTCGTGCTCATGCTCCAGGAGCCTCCGCTGACGTATCTCGTTCGCGTTTTGGCGCACGACGGCCTCGGCCTCCTCCACTCGCTGGCGAAGGAGGAGCACCTCAGCCTGGGAGGTGGTTACCCCACCTTGCGCCACCTCAAAGGCGGCTCGGGAAGCATCGGCCCGCCGCGTCACCTCCTCCAGCTTGGCCCTCAGGGCAGCAGTCCTGCCTTCGGCTTCGGCCCAGATCAACCCCAGCTTCTCCTCGAACTCGTGCTCGAGGTTCAAATGCGCCATCGCCACCCG
This sequence comes from Triticum urartu, assembly GCF_003073215.2. NCBI lineage: Eukaryota > Viridiplantae > Streptophyta > Magnoliopsida > Poales > Poaceae > Triticum > Triticum urartu. The sequence continues at coordinate 304,767,301 of NC_053023.1, forward strand.
ACGTCCGACCTCCTCTAGGACACGGGCTTCCTGTGCAGCGACATCGTCCTCCGCCTGCGTCACCAAGCGCTCCCTCGTCTCCAGACGCTCGTACTCGCGGGTACGTTCGGCGGCTTCCAGCGTCAGCGCCTCCTCACGCTTCTGGAGCTCCACCGAGTCGCCGGAGGCCACCCTCATCGACGCGAGGGCTGCCTCGCGCAGCTCCACCTGCTCCTCCAGCGAGTGGCACCAGGCCAGGAGCTCCCGAGCCCGCTCCTCTGCAGCCGTTCGCCGCTGGTCAGCCTCCCGAGCTTCCTCAGCAGCCCGAGACCGGGCCTCCCGAGAGGCCACCAACGACGCCTTGGCCTCTGCTTCATCAAGGTCGCGCTGACGGTGCACAAGGGCGATGGCGCCCTCCAGCTCGCGCCTCTCTGTAGCCAGGTGCAGGCCCTCGGCCTCAAGGCGCGCGTCTTCATCAGCAAGCTCCTCGCCTAGCAGGCTCACTGCGTCAGTCGCCCTTCGAAGGAATCCTTGGCGGAGAGCGCGACGCTACCGAGTGCGCTCATGCACGTCTTCCACACCATCATCTGCCCCAAGCAAGCGCCAGGGGCTGCAGGTCAGTGCTCCCCCCCCCCCGGGTTGGGGGCTGGGGGCTGGAACCCTCGCGACGGCCGAGCACGCCGCGTCAGAAGCCTGGCCTGGGGCCAGCCCGACCTCAGGAGAAGAGCGCAGGAAGCGCCTCAGCCAATCACAGTCCATGACCAGGCGAGAAGCCCATGGCAGGTTGGCTATGCCACGAGAAGGCTCGCGAAGGAGGATCGCGAGGTGCGCGGGGCCACGATACGCCTCGAGATGGTTCGCCTCTTCGATCGCCTTCGCCACAAGGGCTCTGCTGCTTGGGGCGCTCGAGGACGGTGGAGGGGGCAAAGCCAAAGGGGACGGCTCCTCAGCCATCTCAGCAAGCTCGGCTGGAAGGGGCCTGCGGAGCAAGGGTCAGTAAGAGCAACGGAAGGATCAGGAGCAGGGAAAGGAGAAGGCTTACTCATCAGTGGCGACGTACTTTCTACGCTTCAGCAGGCGACAAGGGTAACCGTCGCCCAGGGCCTCCCTTCTCTTCCAGAGAGCCCCAAAGTCCACGCGGAAGCGGCCTAAGAGTCGGGCGCACGGATCGACCTACGACGAAGATGGAGCGTCAAGACGATCAGCATCAGGGGCGCCTGCCTGATGCGCGCCGCCAATCGCCTCCCCAAGAGAAGCAGCTGGAGCCTCAGGGGCCCCAGTCGCAGGCGTAGGGGGCAGCTATTTGTCACCCTCAGCCTCAGTGGTACGGGCCCCGATAACTGCTTCCTCATGAGCCTCGCCCGGTGCCGTCACCATGCCGGGAGCCCCCTCGGCCTCTGGCACCTCGTACCTCCCTGCTCCGCCACTCGAGGACGAGTCGCCTTGGCCGACTGGAAGGACAGTCACCACCACCGGATTCTCGTGAGACCCCTGAAGGCCGGCGGGGCGCAGCACCCACTCATCAAAGGCAGGCATCTGCTTCACAAAGTTGATCCTGCTCTGGCACAGGTACAGCAAGGCCCCTCCCTGCCGGACGCTGCCGGGGTTGAGGTCCCCAGCCAGGGTCAAAAGCGCCGTCTACAGCACCTCAGGAGCCAGGTCCTCTTCCTGGAGCCTCATACTATCCTCGCGCCCACGGAAGGCCCACATCCGGCGAGAGTGGTGTTGAAGAGGAGCAACGCGGCATAGCAGGAACTCCTTCACCACCTTGGGCGCTGTCACGCCAAGCGACCTTAAGAGCGCGAAGCGGCGCCAGACGAAGACGAGCCGGGGGCTCTCAAGTGCCACCTGGCCCCAGCCCGAATTGGGGACAGCAGGCGAGATCGGCTCCGTTAGCAGGGGACTGGGCACCCCTGTGTCCACATACAGCCACCACTCGTGGAACCCATCCGTGGGCAGGGGGAGCTTGAAGTCAATCCCAGAGGCGGCAGTCTCTGGCACGGCAACGAAGCTTACGCACGCCCAGCATTGGGTAGGGTCGACAAGATGCAGCGAGAAGAGGTGGCACAGCAAGGCAACCGAAGGAGGGATGCCCACCATGGCTTCGCAGACGAAGGCGAAGACCGAAAGGAGGGTGATGGATTCAGGACTCAGATGCAACATGTGGATCTGATAGTGGGAGAGCACGGCATTGAAGAAATCAGAAAAGGGGGGAACCAGACCTGCCCACAGGGCGTCGGCGAAATATGGGACCTCGGTAACTATCCTGCCGATGGAGAAGTGGGACGCAGGCCAGGCCGTCGTTCTCCCGCATTCATTGAAGATGGTGGCCAGAGCCAAGCTGACCTTACCCAAACCCTCGGCGGGGGCCACCAACGGTAGCGGGCGAGGCGGAGACACGGGATTCTTCCCTCTTCCCTTCTGCGTCGGGGGCATGGCGATAGGAAAGGGGGGGAAGGATTCGAGATTGAATTGAAAACAGAAACCAGGGTTCGAGCGGAGGAAGTACAGGAAGCGCTCGAGCGATAAAAGGGGAACGGCTGTGTACAACTACGGGTCTGCCTAGCAAGGCGCAAGATAAGGAGGGCGTGGGGGAACAATGCCGCCCACGTCCAATCAACCGCCACGCGGCGCCCAAGGCCGCAGGCTGTTAGGGCCCATGGCGCTTCGCTCTTGCCCTTCTGCCTCCCTGCACGGCCAAGTCCGGGCGCGCCATGGGCCCGGGGGCTACTTTCGGCATTCTGGGAACGGGGGTCCCCAGACTTGCCTGCCTGCGGCCTGCGGCGTGGCTCAAAGGGGGGCCCAGCACGGCCCATCTTCACCAACACAAACTCAAGACCCTCGCGAGGGGCCAAGCCTCGCGGGGCGGACGACACGGAGCTTCCTCAGGCACGGCCTCGTCAGGCTGGCTCACGAGGAGGTGGAGAGATCAAGGCGGGGTACCTCGCGAGGTGCCCATGACGCAAGCCATGACGACTCAGGGCGCCAGGCGGGTGCCAGCCCGCACAGCGTCCTCCTTTCCTCTTTGGTGCAAAGGGGGCAAGCACAGCCGCGGAGTACCGAGGCATCAGGCAAAGGTTGCCATTTCGGTGCAACGAGACCAAGACCAGGAGGACTACGAGATGGAGGTCACCGTGGAGCCCAAGACGGCGTCATCACCAGAGCTTTGCGCAGGCGAAGACTACTTTTGTCAGGATAGTTGATACTTGCTGTCCCCCTACAAATTAGCCCGCGATTGTTGGCTCCCTTCCCGCTCAATATTTGGGGAGAGGACCAGGGCCACTATAAATAGGACCAGCCACTCACGTAGCAAAGGGTTCGGCTCAGTCTCCTCCAAGGGCTCGACAAGTAGAGGGGTGGTAAGGAGAGAGAGAGTGAGATAGAGAAAGTTGGCTAAACTCCTCCCAGCAGTTCATCGCCCCAGCCAAGAACAGACCCTCGCGAGGCTGTTCTTCATTGTACTGTTCATCATCATCAGCCCAAGAGGCAATCCACCAGACCACGCACTGGAGTAGCGTATTACACCACAACGGTGGCCCGAACCAGTATAAACCCTGTCCCTTGTGTTGTTCTTTTCATAGCTTTGATCCTAGCGCGGCGGAGGGGTGCAGGAAGGTAGGAGGCGAAATCTCCGCGCGCACCCCAGTGTTCGAACCTCAAGGGTCTGCCGGATCCCGAAATCCGACAAGTTTAGCAGACTCAATAATTATCAAAGAAGTTGAAAAGCGGACTTCGTTGACATTGATTTCCAGATTACGGCAGAACAGATTGCTCTTGATTAAGGATCCTAGGGTTTGTACCAGCATATTCTTGCCAAAAAGCGAACAAGGACATTTGTTTTGGGCAACAAAACTCCGAGAGATAAAAGAGTGGGAAGCCCAGAGTCAAATAAAATTACTGCAGGTATGTTGTTAACAGGAAACATACCAATGACGACTTCGGGGTTTTCTTGGGCTTCATCTACGGAGAGGTGATGAACGTGCCCAGTGATGTGGTGTTGGTCCGGGCATGATTCCATAAAGTTGACTCGTGGCCTGAATAGAGCATTCGCCTTGCTGTTCTTGGGACACTGTCTGGCATAATGTCTGATTTGCCCACAACTGAAGCAAGCATTGATGCGCTGGCGTTCCTCATGCACTGGGTTGGGCACGACATTCTTGACTTGGGTGGTGGTCTTGTTAACATCCGGATGCCAATTGGGCTTGTATTCCACCTGAGTCTGCTGCCAGGTATGAGCCTTTTGCATGGGTTGCCCATCCTTATTTCGCTCAAACTTGCTCTTGTGGTCATTATTGACAGGCCTGTTGTCTGACACGAGCTTGTGCTCCCTTTCCCCAATGAAAGCTTTGTTCACCAGAGTTTGAAAATCAGGGAAATCAAACATGCTGAGAGTACACCGGAGTTGCGGGTTTAATCCACCATGAAATCTGTCAATCTTTCTTTCTTTAGTGGCCACATCATGAAGGGAGTAACGTGACAAATGATTGAATTTTTGCAAATATTCACCCACAGAATGATTTCCTTGGATGAGCGCGAGAAATTCTTGCTGCTTAGTCTTCATAATTCCAGTAGGGATATGATATTTCCAGAACTGATCTATGAATTTCGACCAGGTGATTTCCTCATCAGCAAGCCACATGGATTTTATATTTTCCCACCATATGGCAGCAGCCCCTTCAAGATAATGACTTGCAAATGGAACTTTATCACCTTCTTCAGTACAAGCAATCTCAAGTTTCCTCTCAATGGTTCGCAGCCAATCATCTGCTTCCAATGGGTCAATAACCTGACTGAAACTGGGAGGCTTGGTCCTTTGAAAATCTGATAGGTTTGAGTGATGACCATTCTGATTCCCATTCTGCCCAACCATAAGTTGCACACTTTTTAAAATTTCAATCAGATCATTATTTCGTCTTTCCTCAAACATTCGTAGCAGTTGCTCGGTGGAGGGCAGATTTGGCGGTGGAGGCGGTGCTGGAACGTACGACTCGGGGGAGTGTCCTACTTGTCGTGCGGAACGACGAACATGAGTACCCTCGCGAACGTTGCTACTGCTGCCTCCCCGCGGCATCCTATTGTGATTTTTCCCAAGACAACACAACCGAGATGAGAAGCATTCAAAATAAATTGGGGAAAGGCCAGCAACAAAAGCCCGAGAAAAACCGACATGACGAATAAAACACGGCGAAAGAAATAGAGTTCCAACATAATTACACATAGACTCATACATGAAAGATACATAACATGTCGGGTTCATCTACCCTCATACAGGAAACAAAACCTCATGACTCGTACGACTACACTCGTACATCATCCGGACGACTGCAAATACTCAGAAGCTCTACTGCTCTGCTTGGGCTGCGGGGTCCTCTCCTGACTCGGATCCTGAACTGACGTGGTTAACTGAGACCTCCGGGTTAAAGGTAACACGACGACGTTGCCTCGAGGGCACTCCCTCAGGGGCAGGTGCAGGGTGAAGAATCGGGGATACATGAGTAGTGAGAAGTGAAACCCACTTAGCAGGAGCACTGAGAGGATTCACGGTCGAGGCACCCGAGCTACTCGGAGGAGTAACTAGTGAAACACGGGAACTAGAGCTGACTGGAATATAAGGAGTAAATACCAGGGAGGATGGAGTAGTGGCAGATCTAGTAGAGACTAGAAATATGCTAAAGCAGTACGGGCACGAGTCAGCTCTTGAGCCAGCTCGTGGATCATAAGATAGCTAGCAGTGATGTAACGAGCAAGATGGCTAGCAACACTATCAGACTCTGGATCAATGATACGGAAGCGGACACGACCATTGTCATGCAGAGAAGGATAGTAGTAGAAACCTATGTGGTTCTGCATCCGGACCTCATTGTAACGAAGCTCAACAAGGACCTCGAATGCAGCAAACTGGACAGCCTGGGATGCGGTAGAAGCGTAACCGTTCCGAGAGGTACGAGTGTAAGTGCTGGAGTCGGAACTGGTGCGCAGAGTAACCACTACGTGATACTCATACACTGAGTCAGCTAGACGCTCCCGGTACACACGATAAACTGGATCGTCACCGAAGGGGTACAGCCGACACCACATGTTACGAAGAAGATGCGGCGACGTGTACGACATCAGCTGCAACTGGCACGGATACGGTACCGGAGCCATCTGCACTCACAACCATTAGTAGGTTAGCATAAAAAATAAACCAAGTATATGCAATGCAACAACCAGCTACCAATGCTACCGGTACTCAACGTAAACTCGTATCTACCGTCCAGTCAACACGTCGTAGTCTAGCGTGGCCTATAGTCAGCGCAGCTCTGATACCAAGCGGTGTGGCGCCCTGGCTCAGAGCAACCAGTTTACCATGCATTGCCAGCCCAGAGACCATGTCTTCTGGCAACACACAACATCTTGGTACATAAAACAACCGCTATATTGATGCTAGCGGACCAAAATTTACATTACAACAGGTAGCGAGGCCAAGCGGCACACACGGTGCAGTGGAACAATATGTACATTATTTAGTGAACATAAAGGCCTCGATCATAACAACTATGTGGCAGCGGAACAACGTCGTAGCGGAAGCTCCATAGCACAAGGACACCGATGTGGACACAATCTAGACTTGGGTAGTGTTCCTCTCCAACAAGCCTTTTCCTGAAAGCTGGCATGACACGCCAGGTCAGTACATTGAATGTACTTGCAAGCTCACAACGGACATAAACATAATTACAAACAATATCATGATATTTAACCAACTATTAATAATGCAAAAATATATTCAACATGCTGTGATCATATCCTTGTGAGGAAAAATTCCTCTTACCAACGGTTATCACTTCTTGGATCACCACCGTACCAACCTCAAAATCTTAACCAAGATAATCTCGTGATCCTTCCAGCAATCACAACCTAGACCCATACTAGGTCTAAAACAATGATCCTTTCGGTGATCAGAACCATGACCAACACTTGGTCCTGTCCAACCTGATGGCCTTCCCGCCATCATCAATAGTGCAGAGTTCATAACTTAGTGTGCAAGTTTTATTAAATGTTGACCCGTGGTGTGACCTACTTTTGAGCGTGTCCGTAACCGTGGACTTGGCTATCGATAGATTAGTACAATTTGCAGACGTAGCACACTGTACCCACACCACGGAGCCCATGGCCTCGTACTCCCATTCGGGTGGACCAACTGCATTTCGACGAAACCACTCCATTGCCATGGCACTCTCTCGGACACTCCAGCCCACTCCCAGCTGGGCTAGTCCTGGGTGGCCCCATGTCTACCAAAGACACAATGACCACCGTCGTGGCAAAAACCTCCCTCACGGGTACCGTCCCTCACGGGGACCTGTACCAAAAATCTCAACAACGGGCACACAAGGTTATGTCTGCTTACCGGGCCAGGGTACCGCACGCCCATAACCTTCCCTAGTTGGAGGCACCGAACAGAGGCATGACAACGGACCGAATAAAGGCCTTCCCATATAGGCAAATGTGGTTGCACTGGGAAAAACTCGATTCAGTGGCACCATGACCCGGTCAATGATATATTCAAGTTCTATTATTATCAGGTTCAAATTAAATTGAAACTAACCGGTGTCATAGTATGCCATGAAGTGCAACAATAACATATGCATCACATATTAACGGAAAAGACTGAGTCAACTATATCCACACTAAGCATAACCATCAACAACGTTTGACACTCCTCTGGTCAAGATTAAACCTCACATTAAACAGAATCTTTTCTAACAAGTTTTATCATTTTTCTAATGCAAGAAAAATAACTTCCATTAATTACTTATATCCATAACCATATTATTTCTACCATAGCAAAAATTAATTCTAGTCTCTTTATCATCTTAGTTAGCTTTAAACTTTCTGTAACACAAGCACATTAACTTGAACAAGCACTTAACAGAATATGAATAACACAACAATGATCTATATGCATGGATTAAATCATTCATTCAAGTAGGAAAATCACAAATATTACAGTGGCACCATGAAAATGTTGATGTGGCTTGCCATAGTGCAGATGAGATTCACAAACCTCCTGGTGATCCTTAAGACACGCATCATTGCTCTGAAAACAATTACAAACACAAAAAAAAATCATCAAGAACCCTTCTGAAAATCACCATAAAATCTAGACAGCAGCGAAAAATCCCATTTTTGTTGAGCTGCTAGATTTCTTTGCAAAGAACACAATGCAAAAAGAATCAATTCATTTGGACTTATGGTTGAAAAGTTATAGTTGTTTGAAGCTCTCTGGATAAATATGAATTTGAATTTAAATAAACAGAATGGAGGGGGGTGATGTCGAAGGCGTAAAGCCTCGGTGCGCCACCACTCGTACCGCTTCATGCGCGTACTCAGTGGCTGACTAGCGGGCCACGCTAGTCAGATGAGGGGGGGAGGGGAAATGAGACAGGGGGCGGCGTGGCTTAGCCAGAGCAAACACCGGCGACGAGGGCTCCTTGGCCAAAACGAGAGGGAGGGATCGAGAGAGGAGACTGAGGTGCACCTGCCTGTACCCGTAGGGTAGCTAGTGGTGGTCGGACGGCATCGGAATCTTCCTCTCTAGCAGAGACAGGAAGTAGAGCTCGCCGGAGACGAAGACGACGACGAGTAGATGCGACCCCACAGGCTCCAACCGGGCGGAATGGACCCACCGCAGAGTGGCGGAGGCCCTGGAAGGGTTGCCCAGGCCTGGGAAGGGCCGGAGCTACGGGGGATACCCGAGGGGATTGCCAGCGAGCTCGAGCACGGGGACGGAGGCCCGCGGCCTTCCCGACCAGGCTACGGTCCTCTACTAGGTTGTGGAGTGTGTGGGAGTGGTGGATGATGCTCGAGGAGGCTGGGGGAGGGCTCTATTTATAGCCGAGCATCGAGGGGTGTTTGGGCTCCGCTGGTGGACACCTGGACACGGCGCCCGATGACGACCGGCGTCAGTGAGAGAGGGAGAAGGAGACGGAACTCACACGGGGACTGTGGGCGAACGGGGACGAGCACAGTGCGCACCGCACTATTTCGTTGGCCGGACCGTGCCCATGCTCGCTGCGGCGAGCTCCGGCGTCGGTGAGTGCCAGGGGAGAGTTAATGGGGCTAAGACGAAGATGGTGGCGTGGTTTGGCATGCTTAGGCGGGCGGGGAAGTGAGCACGCGATCAACAGAGGCTCGGGCGCGTTGTAGAGCGCGCCGGCCGCATGGCAACACGCGTGGACGAACGCGGTCACATCGTCAACTCTGACCTCATGCCGACCTAAGCCCAAACTTCATGTCTGGCATGTTGTTCGTGGTAGTTTTGAATGTTACCATGCTTTCGTTTGGATCCAGATGGTGTAGAAAAGATTTCACAAGCCTAGTAAGTTTCTGATTAGTAACTTTGATATCTTACTGTGGTCAAACGGCTGGGAGTTGGGAGCTGAGTTTTGGAGGGTAGCAATCATCTACTAAGGTGATGATGCAAAAGAAAAATCAGCCCCAAACGAGCAAGTAAAATGGTAGTTGCTGTAAAAACTACCATTTTAGTCCAGAACAGAAAATATTTTCTATAGCAAAAATATTCCAAAAAGTCATGCAATATTTTTTCTCAGGAAGGTGCCCTAGGGTTCCAAGAATATTTGTGAATTTTCTCAAATTTTAAATTGGGGTTGCTTTGGAGCACATTGATCTACCTAGGGAGAGGGAAATGAATATTTTTCATTAAGGAAAAGTATTCCAAATATTATTTTGAGATGAACCAGAGAGGAAATGATGGTTAGAGAGGGAAATGGGACACTTGGGTGAAAGCCAAGGGGTACCCAAGTGTTTAATTCCATATGAAATGATTCAAAAACTCCAAATTTCAAAATCAATCCACTGAAAACCCGGCAAATAAAGGAGGCCAAAAACCAGGCTGTCACAACGGTGGTCTTGGTGATGACATCCGTCGTGCCGCCCTAGCAGTCTTGGTCTTGTAGCACAGAAATGGAAACCTTTGGGTGATTCCGCGGGAGAACGCGCCTGCATTTGCTTCCTTAGCACTAAAGACAAAACCTGCTGCTCTGCGCCCGCGAGGCGCCCTCCTGGCCTTGGTCGTCATGGGTTGCATCATCCGGACCTCATGAGATGGGCGCTTGCATAGGAATCTCCGCTCCTCAAGAGCCAGCATGATGGGGCCGCTCCCTCTAGACATCTTGGCGTCGTCCACCTCGCGAGGGTCAAGTTTTGATGTTGATGAAGATGGGCCGTACCGGGCCGCCGATGGGGCCACGCCGGGCCGCAGGCAGGCATGTCTAGGTACCCTGGTTTCTAGAACGCTGACAGGAGGTTCGGGTGAAGGCATACAACATAGGAGAGCTCGTTCTCCGTCTCCCTGAGAAGCAGAAGCACAAGCTTTCACCCAAATGGGAAGGCCCCTTCATTATGGATGAAGTACTCGCAGGGGGGGGGCATATCGCCTTCGTAGCCCGTAAGATAATTGCCTCGAGCAGAACCCGTTAAACGCCGCTCGGCTTTGACGTTTCTATGCCTAGTTCGGCAACATTCCTCGCGTTTTCTTCGTTTTTATATCTTTCTTTGTTTTACTCATGGAGCTCTAGCCTCCCCGACCTCGAGTCTGGATAAACCGTAACACGGTAGGTCACCACTTTACACATCTATCTCCAGTTGATCCAGCTTGGCTTTCTCTCGGGCGGCAGCTCTTGCATTATCCGTCTGCTTGAGAAGCAGCTCTTGAATGTGAGGGTCCTGCACCCAGCCTCCATCGTTGTCTGCTCCGGCATCTTCATCTTCATGATCATGCCCTTCGTCTTGATCTTCCTCATCATCGTGTCCGACATCTTCTACATGATGACTATGTACAGCATCACCGTCGTGATCATGTCCTGGAGATTCTTCGTCTTCTCGCCCGCCCTCGCCGCGATGGTTGTCTTGCTGCCCTTCCTCATTTCTTGCCCGACCCCCATGGACGACTTCATAGTCATCTTCATCACCTTGCCACCAATAGCCATCCATGAAACAACGCAAGAGCAGGTGGTCCCGCACCTGCCCGAAATCTGGGTCTGCAATAAGGCTCTTCAGCTTGCATCTTCGACACGGACATCTTATCTCCGTCTTGTTCTTTTGAAGCATCTGGGCCTTCACGGAGCTCAAAATCATATTCACGATGCCTTTGGTCATCATGCGGACCATGGTCGCCTGCGGGGTAGAGCAAAATGATATTTTAGAACCAAGAAAATTTTTGGCATGACTTTCCCTAAAAATAGGACCAAAAAGAATGCATATTGCCAAAATTCTCGCCGAAACGGAAATGAATCAACATTCCGGCAAAATATTGGCAACTATCGCATTTCAAATACCGGTACCTGCAAACACAAACATATATGCAACACCACAAACATATGCAACACCACAAACATACATAGATCTAGCTAGGCCATAAAAAGTGCATGTGCACGTTGTTGGGGGGAGAAAAAAAGTAGATCTACAACATAAAGATAGCTTTCCCCTTACTTACCTATCAAAAAAGGTAATTTAACCACTTAATTTTGATGAATCTATGGTTCAAATGAGGTGAGGAGGAGGAGGCTCCATTGAGAGCGGTAAGGTGGTTCGCCTGGCAGCAAGCATACCCGGCAGGCTATTGGGGATCCGTCCTCGAGGCACCGTGGCCTGGGTTACGCACTGGCAAGCCCACCCGATTAACGTAGGGTGGACATACAAAGGGGGATCAAATAGGAAAATAACATGCATCGTTTTCAAAAGTACTGAAGAGTTATATTACATCAATTGTTGCTGCGGTTCTAACTAAAGATATAAATTTTCTTGGCCATGAACCTGCAGCGGCAATGAGAAACGGGGTGCCTCATCCCGGCGCTGGCCCTCCACCCTCTCCATTACGCCGATGCGGTAAGCTCTCCAGCGCGGCGTCGAAGTGGAGTTGGGGTTCTAGTGCGCCACCTTGGTGAGAACCTTGGTCATGGCACCCCGGCAAATCATCCGGGACTCATCGGCCAAGGAGGCCGCCCGATTGGAGTGGAGCTACTCCAGGGCCCCGAGGATGCCCTCAAAGAAGATGGTGAGCTTGGCGTTGGGGCTCGCGTTGTACTCTGGGGTATACCTCACATTTGGCATCCCCATGGTAGCCAGCTGGGTGGTGATCCTGTCGGCGACGCCTTCGAGGCACCCGATCCAGAGGTTCTCGCCTTCCACAAACTCCTTGTGGTTGGCGGCTTCGTTCTTCCGCAGCTGCCTCTCAGTTTCCAGATCATTGGCCAGGGTCTCCTCCCGAGCTTTGGCCTCTGAGAGCATCCCCTCGAGACCATCCAGCTTTAGCTTAAGGTCTTTGATGGAGTTGTTGGCCTCAGAAAGCTGCCCGGCCTTGTCGAGGACTACGCCTTGCGCCTCAACCAGGGCATCGTTGAGCATGTCCTTCTCCTTGGACAGCTTCAGGACCTAATCCTTCAGCCTGTCCCGCTCCACCTCCAGCTCCTTCACCTTGCCGGCGTGAACCAGAGCCTGGGCATTGAGTGCATCCCTATGCCTCTGATCCAGCTCCCGGGTCCGCTGCACGACGAGTTTCTCCACCTCCTTATCCTTTCCACGGAGCGTTGCGGCGAGCTTCTCCTCGCGCGCGTCAATGTCCTCCTCCTCGGATTTCAGCGTGGCCTGATGCTGGGCTCAAGCGGCCTCAGCTTTGGCGGCCAGGTTCTTCGCCATCTCCTGGGCCTTCTCGATGTCGGCCCGCTTCATGGTGAGCTCCACCTCGCGCTTGGCGAGCTCGCCCTGGGCGGCCTTCACCTCCTCGCAAGCTTGGCGGAACCAAGTTTGCGCCTCGGAGACGCATCCCTTGAGGTCCACCTCTGCCTTGTCCATCGTTCCCATCCTGTACTTGGCCTTGTCCAGGCGGGCGCAGTGGAGCGCCTGGAGCTTCCGAAAGCTGGCGCCCATGGCCTGGAGAAGCTGCTCCTCCTGAGAACCGTCGCCACTAGCGCTTGGATCATTGACAACCTCAAGCTCGGCAGCGGCAAGCACCTCCTCGTCTAACACCTCTCCCTCGATGGGCGCCCTGGAGCTCGATGCCCCTGGAAGGTGGACGAAAAGGTCGTCACTCACCTTCAGATACCTACCGGAACTAGAGGCAGCGGAGGAGGAAGGCTGGTCATCAACCACCTCCTGCTCGGCAGCAGACTTGCCGGCCTCCCCGGCAGGTCCCTTGCCGGCCTCCTCGGCAGTAGCATTGTCGGGCTCCCCGGCAGGCCCCATGTCGGTGTCCTCAGCAGCATCCTTGGCGGCCACCTCGGCGGTGATCTTCTCGGCCTCGGCCACGGCATCCTTGGCGACATCCTCGATGATGGTGTCTGCATCCTCCTGATGTGCCGAGAGAGGATCTGGATATCAATAAGGGGATGAGGCGAAGCCAAGGCCAAGGTCCAAAAAGAAGAGAAAAAGAAAAGGGATGGAAGGTGACTGGATTACCAGTGTCGGGCTAGGAAGAAGAGGCCCCCTCCCCGCCAACATCTGGCGCCGAGGTGTGGCCACCAGTGCCCAAGCTTGCCTCCTCCTCCTTCGTGTGCGTGGGCTCGGTGCTTGGCGCCCTTGCCGGGGACACCCCTCGGGGCGGTGTGGTTGATGGAGGCGGCGTGTTGGGGGTAGCCCTTAGTGGCTCCTCCTGCTTGTGTCCTCCTCCTGTGATCATGGCAAAGTCAGTACCAAGGATCGTACCCCCGACACACGTTGACGAGGGGCGGGTGATGAGCTTACGCTAGAGGCTCCTCCGGGGGCTGCTATCCGGGCTCCTCGCCACCACTAGTGGCGCCCTTGAAGTGCCTGCCGGGGGCTGGCCGCCCGTCGAAGACCTGGCCCTCTTCACCCTCTGGGCCAGTGTCTCCGCATCCGTGCCAAGATGAAGACAAGTCAAGAAAAGAAGCACGGTCCGAAGGGACGGAGATGACAAAAGTCAAGGTACTTACTCATCCTCCCCTTCTTCATCCGCTGCTTTCCTCTTCCTCCTCGGGCTAAGAGACCTGAGGTTGAAGAAGACCTCCATGTCATCACCTGCCGGAGGAGGGGAAGCATGTGGAGTTGGGCAACGTTTGGACGAAGAAGAGGCAGATGCTTTCTTCTTTGCCAGCGCGGCCTTCACCAATTTCTTCGCCGCCGCGGCCCTCGTTTGGTGCGCGGACGTCTCCTCGGCACGCCTCTCCCCATGGCTGGATGGTTGACGGCCTTGGCCTGCTCCTCCTCTTCCTCCTCCTCTTCCGACAACTCGCCGACCACGTCTTCAATAAGAGGGGCATCGATGCCGGCGCTGCTGGCCTCCCCAACGGACTCCGCCCACTAGGCGAGCTCCCTCTCCTCTGCGGCCGCCGCGGCCTTGTCCTTCACTCCACCGGCGCTGCCGGCCTCCCTGGTAAGCTCTGCCTCCGCCGCCCTGGCAGCGTTGTAGTCCATCTCTGCCTAGGTGGTGTCCTGGACAAGCCACGGCTCGTCGCGGACGTACTTCACCTCCAGGGTGTCAAAGAACTCCTGTACTTGATCCTCCGGTAGCTCGGCCCAATTTGGGACGAGGCCGTGTGCGTTGAACTCCGACATCATGGCGATGATGTCGCTTCGGCGCGAGTTATTGCTCAGCGGGATCACCCCCGCCGGCAACCGAAACAAGGGCCCCATGGCGACCTTGCCGGCCTTTGCGGCCTTGTCAGACCTCTCGGCTCTGCCGTTGCGGCTCACGTCGAGCTGAAAAAGCTGCTGGCAGAAGTGAGCATGCTCCAACACCGTGAAGTTGTGATTCAAGCCAGGGAAGAGCCGCATGATATCCGCCGCGTTGCTGAAGAGCTAGGCCGGCCTCCCCTTGTTATGCAGCGGAGCGATTCGGCGGCGGATGAAATCTGCCCCGATCATCTCAAGGGTGAGCACGGCTTCGGTGAGGCGAAGAATCCTGGTGGTGGCGACTGTGAGCTTCGGGTCATCGGCATCGACATTGCTCTAGCCATTTCTGCGAACCGGCAGCGCCTGGCGAACCAGGAAGAATTCTTGTGGATCCTCCTCCTCAATCCGGCTCCACCGACACCGCCACTCCTCCCACCTCTCCTTCTGAGCGCCCTTCGGGTATGTCGCCTTGGACCTTGGGATCTAGGCGACACAATCGGAGATGGCGCCTCCCTTTTGGATCCGAGGGAAGAATTAGTGGCGAAAGAGCGCCGTGTTGGGATGCACTCCAGCGAAGCCCTCCCAGAGATGGGCGAAAAGAGCCATGCACGCCATGGCGTTTGGGGTGAAATCCAAGAGGTGGAAGCCGAAGTTATGCATGATGTCAATGAAGAAATCGGAGAAGGGGGCAAAAGCTGTAGGAAAAGTAATCAACGAAGAACGGATATCGATCGGGGCGGCTTCGCTGTAGTTGGCGCGAATGACACACGTGGCAGGGTGCCCTGTCGTTTCTCCCCCCGTATTGACCCCCCACAGCGGCTTGAAGTTGTCCCGGAGGTGGGCCGCGTCGACCGTCAAGGGAAAGTAGGCGAGCTGCATCCACCGTGCCGCATACTCATTCTCCGGCGGCTCCGCCCCTCCGGCGTCCTTGGCCGCTACCTTGCCCTGGCTAGTCTTGTGTGCCATGGCGGCTGCAAAAGGTGGAAGGGAAAGAGCAGCGAAAAAGCAGCAATGGCGAACAAGAACGGGGGCTTGAGGAGGAAGCAGAAAGGGACGGCGGTTCCGAGATTGGAGAAGACACAAGAGGTAAATGAGCAGCGGGCCCGCGGTCGTTCCTTTTTACGGGGAAGGCGCGAGCCGCCTATTTACCATGATGTGATGCATGCGTGCGGAAACTGCCCCATGCATGACCCCCACGTCACGCACGACCGTCCACGATGTGCATTCAACGCAGGTCGTGGGGAAGCGCAGCGGATGAGAAGTTACTGCTGTAAAATCCGCCCCACCTGCCCGCACACCGTTCTAGGCCTAGCCCAACAATGCGGCGTGCTTATGTGTGCCCCAGTCCCGAGGGCTCCTGTCGATGTACAAAAGTAGGGGCTCTTATTTTGACCCCTCTACTTGTGCACAGGCAGTCAAAGCTGCGCGCCACAGCCACACTTAGCAGGGCAGAGGAGCGACGCTGGAGAGAAGCTGAAGCACAAGACAACCAAGGCAACACCAAGACCAGAAGCGCAGGAGAGCAAGAAGGCGAGGTGAACTCCCTCGGCAAGATCCTTGCCGAGGCAGCCTCCGCGGCCCCGGCAAGAGGCTTGCCAGGGCAACTTGCCCGATGCCAGCGGAGCAAGCCACCCTTGAGCCCACAGGCTCCAACCCAACCGACTCCATTGGAACCAAGGCTCGGGCGGTGCCTCTGTGGTGGCATGCAAATCTTCGTCAAGATCATGAACATATGAGATCAGATGAGGACCAGAAGACGGCGACCCTCGCCGGGATACTAGCCGAGGAAATCCATGAGACCCCCGGCAAGACCCTTGGCGAGGGCATCAGCAGGGCCACTGCCAGGCCCACGCCAACGAAGACTCCACCACCGTCCCCAAGCAGCTGCTAGTTCAACCAGCTGGGCAGGCACCTGCGTGGCGACAGGCGGCCTCTACACTGACTCAGCAAGCACCTGCGTGGCAGCATGCGATCCTTCATGAAGGCTCCACCACCACGCCAGCGCAGAAGCCAGCCAACGTGGCGCCGCGATGCCTCATCAGCTCGGACGCGTGTCGAGGCCAGGAGAGGCGGCGACGGCTGGGACGTGCTTCCCTGGCGTCCCCGATAAATCAAGGGGAGCATGTCAGCAGCGCATTAAATGCGTTTGTCCGACGGTCCCAGAGGATAGGATTATCGACTGTAGACCTTTTCACCTCCTGTGTGCCACTGTGGCAACCCCTTTTTCCTATACAAGGAGGCCCGAGGTGACCAGGATAGGGATTCGAATTTTTTGGGAAAGTTGCACCCCGTAGCTAGCTCTAGAACACAAGAACACACTCAAATACATCCACCAAAGCAGGACTAGGGTATTACGCATCTTCGTGGCCCGAACCTGGGTAAACGATCCGTGTGCCTCCTGTCAGACCCGCTCTTTGCACAACCTCGCGCTCGCCATTCGTAGAAGGGATCCCAGTGACCCCATAGGTGTCGTTTCCACCAACAAATGTCCACTGCCCTTAACAAATCTAAGGTTCATTTGAACACGTAGGGTTCATATGAATATCAACACAGCATCAACATATATATGAATTGCCCTAGCAGAGATAGAGAGGAGGGTAGGGGAGATGAGAGGCAGAGCCTTACGATCGGCGGCGAGGGCAGGCTCTTACTCGGGCGGCGGAGGTCCTAGGCAGGCTCAGGCGGAAACGGTGAGGTCGAGGGCGGCGGTGGTGAGCTCGAGGGAGGTGATGGTGAGGTCGATGACGGCCTCGGGCGGCGGCAGTGAGGTCGAGGGTGGCCTCGGGCGGCAGTAGTGTGGTCGAAGGTGGCCTCGGGCGGCGGCGGTGTGGTCGAAGGGGGCAGGGTGATGACGGCGATGGAGCAGTTTGTGAAGAGGAGGGAGTGGAGGGGGAAGGACTTAGCGAAATTTTGAGCCCGCGCGGTCGGGGGTTAAGTCAAACCAGCAGTAGCGCTTTTTGCCGAAACACGCTATAGCTATGTTAGCTATAGCGTTTTCCAGCGAAACACGCTACAACTATTGCTTTCTGTTTTCTTTTTCTTTAGTTTTCTTTACATTTTCTTTTTTTCATTTCTCCTTTTTCCATTTCTTTCATTTTCATTTACTTTTCTACGTAATTTTCTATTTATTTCTTTTTCATAGCAGTAGCGCTCTACAGCATAAACGTGCTACTACAATGTTTTTAGCAGTAGCGTGCGTCAGGAAGAACCGCTACTACTATTCCTAGCCTATCGGCACCAGCGAGCGAATTCTAGTAGTAGCGCTTTTCCACGCAGACGCACAACTGCTACAACAATGGTTGTAGTGTGCTTTTGTAACAAGCGCTACTAATAAGTAGCAATAGCGTCGTGTTTTGACCAACGCTACTTCTATACCTCTGTGTATAAGGTTTTCCCTAGTAGTGGTGATCTGCTGTGAAATTAAGCGAGGCAAGGTTAGGAAAAGTCTAACTGTTTTTGAGTGGGAAGTTCTGGGTTCTGACTTGCATTTGATGCAGGTGAGGGGCAACTACCCAAAATTTCTTGAATGATTGGTTCTTCCATTGCTCAGTTGTACAATGCTGATCTTCCCAAAAAGTTCCCAATTTTTTGATCAATTTCTCAGTCAGTTTCGTAGATCCAAGAATAAATGAATGCAATGCTAAATATGTCGTTGGCATATAAAAATGTAGTACGTGGTTCTTCCTGGAATATAGATAGCTTTCCTTGTCCTCATTAAAGAAATATAGCCTGTATTATTGCTAAAAATGTCCACATTAGTTCAGACTCAAAAAGACCATATAGTTCAGAGGAAGATAAAATTAGAAAGAGAACAAAAAAACAAGGTGGCTCACCACAGAAACCCGGGAAAACTGAGGTCTCATTTTCTATTTTGCTCTAGTTTATTCTACTTTGGCATTTGGTGGATGATATTTATTGCATCCTTCATCACCGATCTTGAGAAGGAGATTGATCAGTGCATTTCTACTTTCAGTGTGTAAATCTATTGATTTTTAATGGTTAGGAATTTGGGGAGAGTAGAAATCTGGAGGAACACTTTCAACCGTCCAGGAAGACAACAACGACAACCAGTATGATGGATGTGGGAGTTATTTCGACATTTCATCATACAGTTCTTCTATTTGTGTGGTGTTCTGTGTTTTCAAGTGCTTGATGAAAATTGATGTTCCAAGTAGTTCATGTATTATTGGCTGAGGAGTTCATGTACTGCCTAGTAAGTAAACCTGTTCAACCATGTAAAGCCACGCAGGTTCAAAAGGATTCACGTCAGTACAAACTCGAGAGGGCATGTATTACTGTCCAGAGTACAAACTTTCAGCTTACCAAGAAGTTCATGTATTACCATTTAGAGGAGTTCATGTATTACTATCGAGAAAGTATAACTATTGGTATAGAAAATGTTCAGTATTTGTTCGAAAGCTACCTGCAAAAGAGAAGCCCTTATTACATCCAGAAACATCTTAATTTTTATTCAGTTTAATTTCTAATTTTAGTTCATTTCATTCTTTTTCAGTTTAGTTTCTAATTATACTAAAGTTCAATTTCAAATTCCAAATAGTTTGTGTAAATTCCCATCGAGCAGGTGTGCACGGCGAGCAGCTACTGAACTTGTGCGGGTGCTTCTTTTGGACTGTCCGGGAAGCAACATGATTATAGAAGGCAAAATCTGTAACCTATATAATTCGTGTTTGTTGTGACACTTAAGCAACTTTTATGTTCTGACACTTTAGCCGTGGTGATTCTACACCCCCATGACCTGCCTCCTACCAGGCAGCAGCTAGGGCCTCATGAACAAAAGGGCTCCGTCTCTTCTCAACCCAGAGCTAGCTAAGGAAGACGAAGCACAGCAATACCTGGCAGTTAGTTATAATCCATCCACAAGAAGCAGCAGAAGGTCTGTTCCCGGCTCTTCGGCCCCCATTCTATTTCTACCTCCTTTTTCTTACCTGCCTTTCCTTATTCATAGCTTGCTTGGTCTCTGACTCAGCTATTTCGTATAATGTCTGCAGTGTGTGTAGGCTGATCAGACTGTACATACACACACACCCTTATATGTCGGAGGATCCACGGCACGCGATGGAGGGGAGGGCGAGGCGGCGCGCTAGCCCGTCCAGGATGTGCACCAAGGCTATCAGGGTGGAGCCGGAGCCACCACCGACCAAGAGGCTTGAGCCAGGGACGAGGGTGGCGGTGATGTAGTACCTCTGCCGCAACCACCACTTGGAGCACCCACACTTCATGGAGGTGACCCTCGCCTCCCTGCAAGGCCTCTACCTGCGAGGTTAGTAAGCTGCAACTGCAGCCTGATTTTTATTCCTGCTAGTGGTTTGTTATAGGATGATGCCTTACCATGAATGATTGCAATTTGTTTCTTTAGATGTGATTGGCCGGCTGGACGCCGTGAGAGGGAAGGGAATGGCAGCCAAGTATTCCTGGTCCTGCAAGAGGTACCTACATACATATCCATCAATCGAACTGCTGTCGATCTCGAGATCCATCTGTTATCGAACAAACATTGTTTTTATTCACAAGGCAACGATGCAATGCAGGAGCTACAAGACTGGATTCGTGTGGCACGATCATTATGCGGATGATCTACTGCTGCCCACACAAGGAACAGAGTACGTTCTCAAGGGCTCCCAGCTCCCTTTCGACCAGTCAAAGCCAATGCCAATGCCAGGTATTAATTCCATGAATCATGACCAATTGTAGTTTGTTCCTTTTTGAACTGCTACTTAATCATATCCTACTGTTTCAGATCATCAGCAGAAAGGATGTCAACATAGTATACTCCCATGGTTGCCGCAGATTAGAAAGTTCGTGAAAAATAAATATAGAAGTTCAAAGAAGAGGGTCAGAAAAAGATTTGGGAAAAGACATACACCAAAAAAACATGGGAAAGGTCAGTTCAAAAAAACATGCCATAAGTAGTTAATAGTTTATTTGGAGTGGTTAGCCATTCAGTAAGTAGAAAAAGGACATATCAGTTCAATTATACTTGCCAGAAGTAGTTAAGAGTTTATTTGTTGTGCTTAAAAAAATCATGCTAATTTTTTGTAGTTCTTAGGTTAGAAAAAGGTATCATTTCACTTTGCTAAAGTCCATCCAGAATCTTGGAATCCTATGTGGTCTCTCACAAGGTATGCGCAAAATGATATGTACCTCGATGAGTGTAATGTGTTTTCTTACTTCCAGGCCTGGGGATGTTTTTTCATTTGACATACTTCAAGTATTTTGTGGGTAAGTAAACCAATCATGTTTTTGTAGTTCGGAAGGAAATCATAATAAGTTCTAAGGAAACAAATATAGAAGTTCATATTTCGAAACAGATGAAGTATTTGGAATGTAAAATGAATTGTTTCAAAGTACATAAAATTTTATGTTTAGTTGTGAAATTGTAATTTTACTGTACATGAACTTGTGCATGATAATTGGTGGCTATTGTGTGTGTGCAGGGTACGTCCAACGACAACGAGCAGGCGGCAAGTTTATTGATGAGCAGCGGGACGGTGGCATGGAGCAGTTCAGTAGGTGTGCGTAGTTCATGTTCACCCGTATTTGTAAATGCCGGTAGCAGTAGTAGTATTTACAAATTTGTAACCTAAGAACTAAGCTTGCATCTCGTTACTTAAATGGAAGCACTGACCTCGTAGTTTTATTGGACCAACCACTAACTTGAGAATTAGACATGGTGCTCATTGTATTCTCTCGATCTTGGTTGTTCTTGCAGTGCTTATAAGCTTGACATCTTTGATGAATCCAGCCCGAACTGAAGCCTGTCGGTGAGCCGGGCGCTATGCCAACCACTGTCCTCTGTCTACCTCCTTCCCCAGTGAGCCCATGCTATTTTGCTCTTGATGCTTGAACTTCCTGCAATTCTTCTCTCTGTTCGAAAATTCCCAAAGCATTAGTACTTCGTATCAGGATATGCCATGTTATTTCTACAAATTTCCATTATGCTTGTATGTCCAAAATGTGTGCATTTACTACTTTTGATTTGTTGTAGTGCAGAGAAGTTACCCTGTTGTAGGCTGACCTGGAGGCGGCTCCTCCGTGTCGACACAATTGCAGGACCAACGTGCTACTGACCACGCAAGCTTCCTCAAGGAGCTTGTGCCCAATGATACTAAAAGGAGAAACTGCTCTAGCTTTGAACTACTTATTCAATCATGCTATTACGGAGTGAAAAATGGAGTGAAAGTGTATTGCAATTGATCTTTCTTAGACCCTGTCAATCCTCTATCTATCCTTTCTTTGCTTGTTTTTTGGTCTGTAATTCAAAAACTTTGACCTCATAATTCGGTTTTTGGTTAATTTGTTATGTCCAGTACAAACCATTAAATCTGAAGAGGCTTCTAATTGCAAGAAAATGTGCAGTTGGTGTGGTGTATATGTCATTCATATATGAAAATTTGCATTCGGTGTTGTGCATATGTTATTCATGTGCATGTATTATATGTGTGAAAAAATTTCTAGATATGATGAGATGATTGCTACTTCAAATAAGGTAAAGTACATGACAGCTTGATGTGCATGCAAGAATAAAAAAATGGTTTGAATCAAAAATATTGATCAGTACAAATTAAAAACAATGATCAGTTCGAAAAGTAAAAGATTGTTAGGTTTTGGTATTCTGTGACGTTGACATCCAAGAAAACATCCAAGTTCTGCAACTGATCCACCCAGATGGGACAAGGAGGTCAGTCCAGCAGGCGCATCTCAAGTGTCATGTCAGTGTGGCACCCACCCGTCCCCATGCCTCTCCACCGCATGTCGTGTCGTGCCAGCTTGCCATCAACCACCGTTGTGGCTCAGCCCTGTAGTGCTTCCATGATCACCACACGTAGCTTCCTTTTATCGTTGTCCTCGCCCTACTCTCATGCATATTGGCATTGTAAAAACACAACAAGTTCACAATTAAAAAAGTTGAAAGTTCAACATGACATCCCAGATACGTTTAAGAAAAAAGCTCAAACAAAATGAAACCCAATGAAAAATCAAATGGTAAAAGTTCAAGTCGCAAAACAAGTGAAGTCCAAAACATCTTGCAAGAAAATTGAGTTAAAAAAACACACAAAATTATTTCATTTTGAAAAATATCATTCAGTTCAACGATATAAACCACGAAAGTTCGGGGACTATGATACCCAAAAGACAGAGTGAAGTCTAGTATGTGAAAACATGCTCAGTACAAACCCATACGAACATTAGTGCAAATATTCTTTTCTCGGAACCATTAAAAATTACTCTGAAAAATTCCTTAGTACAAACACACACATAGATCAGTACGAGTACTCTTTTTTCGGACAGAAAAACAGCACGATGAGTCTCACCGTATTTAAACTTACTCTTAAAAGATGGGTGCAAGTACAAAATCATAAAGACATCCGTTCAAAGTACTATTTTTTCAGAACCATTGAAAACTACTCTGTGAAAAATACCTCAGTACAAACATAGACTTAGATCAGTATGAGTACTCTTAAACGGTTTGTCGGAAATAACACGATGGGGTTTACCTTATTCAAAATTACTCTTAAAAGGTTGGAAGTAGAGAAAATGTTCAACATGAATAAGCTTCACATTTTTGATAGCTATCCAACTGTATATTATTTGCCCAATTTCGATAAACTTTAAAAAATCGCGTTCGAAATCAGATTTGATCGTATTCGAATTCGTTTTTAAACCATAAGGAATTGGAAAAACATTTCTATACGAAAAAGTTGCGCATTTTCCATAGATTTCCAACGCCATATCATTTGCGTCAATCCGATAAACCGTTTGTGAAAATACGTGAAAATACGTTTCGCCCAGAATTTCACCATTTTTCAAATTACTTTTAAATTGTATAAATTTTGAAAAAACTATAGATATATGGAAGATGCGGATTTTTACCAGCTTTCCAATGCCATCTTATTTGCTCAATTCTGACAAACCGTTTGAAAACTGAGTCTAAAATACGATTCATGTTTTCGGTTTTGAAAAAAACGATTTTTTCAAAACTGCTCTTAAGCCGTGATGATTTTCAAACGCCTGATTTTCATCTCGTTAAGCCGTGATGATTTGAAAAACGCCTGAAAATCATCAGTACAACCACCTGATTTTCATCTCGTCGAACTGATCGTGTTTTCGTCGGAATGGGGCGTGTAATATATCGTTGGAAAGCTCTTGACATCTACATTACAGTTTAAGAGCAGTTTCGAAAAAATCATTTTTTTCAAAACCTAAAACGCGAATCATATGTTGGACTCGATTTTCAAACGGTTTGTCGGAATTGAGCAAATAAGATGGCGTTGGAAATCTGGTGAAAATCCGCATCTTCCATATATCTATTGTTTTTTCTAATTCTATAGGATTCAAAAGTAATTTGAAAAATGGTGAAATTCTGGGCGAAATGTATTTTCGTGATTTTTTGCAAATGGTTTGTCGGATTGATGCAAATAATACGGCGTTAGAAAGCTATGGAAAATGCGCAACTTTTTCGTATTGATATGTTTTTATAATTCCTTACGGTTTAAAAACGAAATCGAATACAATCAAATTTGATTTCGAACGCGGTTTTTTTAAAGTTTGTCGAAATGAGGCAAATAATATACTGTTAGAAAGATATCGAAAATACAAAACTTAGTCATGTTAAACGTTTTCTCAAATTCGCAACCGTTGAAGTGTAATTTGGATTACGGTGAGACCCATCATGTTGTTTTTCCGTCAGAAAAAACAGAGTACTTGTACTGATCTACGTGTGCGTTTGTACTGATGTATTCTTCGGAGAGTAATTTTGAAAGGTTTCGAAAAAAGAGTACTTGAACTGATGTTCATATGGTTTTGTACTGAGCGTGTTTCCACATACTAGACTTTACTCTATATTTTCAGTATAATTTTTCTCGTAACTTCACAATGATATCATCATGCCTGAACTTGCATATTTTATACCGTTGAACTGGATAATATTTTTAATAAAACAAAAATGTTTTGTTTTTTCTTTTGAACTAAACATTGTTTTGCGACGATATTCTCGACTTCTCTCATTTTACCACTTGAACTTTTACCATTTTGAATTTCCATAGTTTTTTTTGTTTGAGCTTTTTTTCCAAACTTATCTGGAACGTCGTGTTCAACTTTTTTCTGTACTTATATGCTAGTAATAATAGAACATTTTCCATACAATTTTTGTCGATTCGTGAACATGAACCAAAATAGGTAGGAGAGAGCAGTATCGAACTGATCATTGTTTTCGACTGAACTATAGTGTTCTTCTTTTCCAAGAACTGATCATGTAATACATATTGAACGGCCACACATGTATGATATAATACATGTGTGGCCGTTCAATATGAGCAAACATCCCATGTTTCTCAACTTCAAACTTTATTTTTTGTTTTCTCTGAACTTGTTGTATTTTTGAGTATGAACCGATGGGAATATAATCTTTGCTAAATTGCTTCAAATATTTTGTGTAGCACATGCACAACCATGATAAGCATATGTACAAGTACATATGAAAAATTATGTGCTTTTCATTTAAAATTAAATCAAGGTTTCAAATAAATCTAGATATAATGGATCATTAAATGTTTTGTACTATGTTAGACGAACAAAAAGAACCAAAACTGGATACATAGTTTGAAGATCACATCACATACGGCAAATAATTATTCCTGTAAAAAAACAGCAAACATTTATTTAAAAGAAGGATCCAGCAGGAAAGGTACATCAATACACATCCCTCCGATCAACAACCACTAGGGAAAATCTGAAATCTTTGAACTTATGTATGGAGATGAATAGAACTATTTAACACATATTTGGTGGCACAGTAGGTACGACTCCAAACCCCAAGTTAATTACTTCCCTCCAGAACATTGACAAATCCTAGAGCAACCTGAACAAAATGAAGAAACAATTTTCTTCCTCTGACGGCCTGTGTGGACCAAAAGTGCCAGTGATCTTTTTCTTCCTCCGAACTTATGGTCTTTTTGAGTTATAACTGATGTAGACATTTTCCGTTGAAGTATTGCGGACTTTTGGGTAGTAGACGCACAACCTGACAAGGCAATGTACAAGTTCATGTAATAAGAACAACCAAGTTAATGTATAGCAACATCATATGTTCAAAAATAAAAATAAATAGAGTTCTGTACTGTTTTTGCTATAACAACTAAGTTAATGTATGCCATGGGGCTGGAATGGACAGCGCTGCAAATCCTGGAGTGGTGGAGAGGGAGCTCATGTCACTACCAAGTCTATTAGGGTACTAGAAATTCATGGAACATAAGTTAGACCAAACTAATTGATTACAAGAACTCCTATGAACTGAACTTAAATTAGAAATTGAGCTGAACTTAAATAGTGGAAACTTAGAGTAAACCAATCAGTAATTTTTTCTTTGTTGTTATTATACTTATTTATTGTTCATCTCCGAACTTTCTCAGATTCAACATATGGCCTGCTAGAACCTTTTTATTTTGAAACTCTTTCCTGAACATCTCAGGTTCTTTGAACATACAACACATATTTTTGTTGTCCTTTATATAGACAAAAATGCATATATTTCTAACAAAACGAAGATACTGGCACTTCTTTGATGGTTGTAGTTCCAGACTTTTGCACTAACTGGTTTTCAGTTCAATATACAAAAGAACAACATACTCCTAGGATATATGTAGTACCTTCTCTAATCTAATGTAACAAAGTAATTGTGACACAAAGGCAAATAGGAAATAGCATGACACTTGAGCTAGTAAAATTCAGGGCATAGTGAAGGTTCTTCTGGGAGGTCAACAACGTGGAGCCACAACTACACAAGAAAATGAAATATCTGGTGCCTCATAAGTATCTGTACGGGTTTGTCTCTATGCGAACAAAATGGATGGTACTACTGATTCAGTGACTATCATAAGTCTTTGCATTTTACGTGGTTTCAATTCAATCAAAAATGGAACAGCATACTGCATATTCTGCCTATACATGTAAACATTAGAAACTGGTTTTATAGGAAACATTTTCATTAAATGACCACTACTTTGAGCGGCTACTTGGAAGCGAAGTCATCTTATCAGTGGCTAATGGGTTAGCAGAGCTTTTGAAGAAAATGGAAGCAAAGGCTAGCTAGCACCTTCGCGAACCCCACGGCAAGATCATTGGCGCTGAACCTGGAAATGGGGTCGAAAAGGCTCATGCCGCGCTCGGCGGCCGTCTAGCACCCTGCCGGCGGCATTGCCTTGTGGTTGGCCCAGTGCCCGGCTCGCCAACAAGCTTCGGTTCAGGCTAGATTCATCATATATGTCAAGCTTATAAGCACTGCAAGACAATCAAGATTGAGAGAATACAATGAGCACCTTGTGAAATTCTCAGGTCAGTGGTTGGTCCAAAAAAATTATGTGGTCAGTGCCTCCATAGAAGTAACAACATGCAAGCTTAGTTCTTAGGTACAAATTTGTAAACACTAGTAGTGCTACCAGCATTTATAGATGCTAGTGAACTTGAACTTGTGGTCTCTTGAGATCTGAACTGATTGTGTTACAAGCACACACACAAAATCTAAGAAGCTGATACAAGTACATGTTAAAAAGATAATCAAGTTCATGCATATTAATTGGGAGAAGTTCAGAAAGAAACTTTTAAAAAGTTTGTATTAAAAAGATGCATACTGCATAACATCTGTACTCACTATGACGATGTGTTTGTACTTCCCAAGGTGCCACATGCCCACATGTGTACTCACTATGACGATGTCTTTGTACTGCCCATGGTGCCGCATCTATACGCACTATAACGATGTGTTTGTACTGCCCAAATACATACATGGGAGCACAAAATAAACATTTAAAGAAAATTGGTACTCACAGGAATAGTGACAAATACACATGAAAAGCAACCATCTAAACATGTTCTTTTCGCATCTTCCCAAAGTACTCAATCAGCAGAACAACACATGTAAGGATTTTAATAGCAGAAGCAGAGAAATAGAGAGATTATTGTGAGAGAGTGTCATAGCAGACAACCTGGAGAAGCGTTGTACAAGTCCTCTTTTTTGCGTCGGCTTGCTATATGCATCGGAAAAGTTCATACACTATTGTCTAGCAAGTACACAAGTCATATTCAACAACATCTGTACTCCATATTGAATCATCTTACCCTGTTCAGAAAAATAGTGATCTTAAATACCCATCAGGGATTAATTTTTATGTATGTACACTGCCAATCCAGACTAGATACTTCCAAATCCTAAAAAACTTTATTACAATAGTCAGGAGCGAACTCATACATGTATATCTACTAATAAACACCAACAAGCAATTACAACAGCAGAGATATAATCTAAAACTCATGGCATATATCTTTGTATTCATCAAGTTGAAATCAACAAAGTTTAGAATTTCCAAACACTAAAGGGCAAAAAATGGCGAAAATAGTCTCAAGATTTACGGTCTATGTCCACCGAGAGTTTTGTTGTTAATAATACTAATAGAAGCTTTTCCAACAAAGCATTCTCTAATGAAAATCTTCCTAGCAACCTCACCCAATGACATTTATGCATTAGCTCTGGTTTGATTTGAAACTAAATTAAATGAAATTTGAGAAAAGCTGTTAGGAGGAAAGGAAACCATTTTCCAAACAAGAAAAATAAACAAGTACAAGCATGTGTATAGCAAGAGGAGTTGTTAGCATGTTTATGTGCATGCGTATGTTTGTTCAGTACACCATGTGATGCAAGTACCAACTCTTTTTCTCTTTGAAACAAGCAAGATTCACACAAATATCCTGCATTTCTAGCATTCTGAGAACTAAAATAAGAATTGCACTGAAACTAAAGCTCGACCACGACTGTGTGTGCCGAGGGGCAGCAAACGATGGTGGTGGCGGCACGCGTGGGCTACTTTCGACATGTCCACATTACCACAAAGAGGTAAAAGACACTCAAATTTTAGGATTTTTTTAAAACATTCTGCACACAACATTTGAACAAAACAAGAACACCAAAGCTTTTTTCTTACAATGCTTGTGGTCGCCGTGAGCATGCAACAAGCAGGATTAGGCTCTCGGTGGCGCAAGCATCGGATCCCCGTTAGAGAAAGATTACTTGATGAAGGCCACCATATTTTCCTACAGTAAGACAAAGGAAAGATAATACATAAAGCTCATTAATGAAAGAATCAGCAGTCACATTTTAATCGAAAACTTGTTACCAAAACTGAAAGCCACAATTTTGTTTCAAACTTCTGGGTGAGAGCATGGTGCTTCAAGATATGGTTGCAATTTTTTAATTTGATGCATGTTGCATTATAGAACTGCTATGGTTTTGCAAGTTGAACTTTTGGTAGTTTTTAAATTTTTGCATAGTGTACTGTCAAAATCTTTACCACACAAAGAACACATCTGCATTACCACATGGCACGGCGAGACTGACGCACACCTGGTGGAGGTCACTAGAACTGGATAGGGGTTGGGGTAGGAGACATGGTGGAGAGGCGACGACGGTTGATGAAACCAAGGCAGCAGATCCTGCCAGGAGGCGACCTGGCGAGACACGCTCCGGGGAGCCTATCGGGCCGGGATCCCGTAGTGGAGACAAGGAGCCATGGTCGGGCAGGGCGGCATGCTGGGGTAGATAGGGCAATGATCAAATATCTGAAGATTATCCTTCATTTTCAAAGCAATGGAAGTTTTTGTTTCTCCAAAATAAATGCAATATAAACTAACAGAAAACTAAGCATTGAAGATCTCCAGAACTTTGCAAAATACCATATGTAACATCCCTCATGTCAATTTTTATAAAGGACTTACACGAAACATGGAGAGTTCTTACTATAGTTGAGTTACCAGGGGACTACATAAGTTAAATATATGGGGGAAGTCAGCAATATAATGATAGGTTAAAGGTTCAAAGACTGGTGATTTTACAGGGCCTCTCAAGTCTGAACTGATATGAACTCCTTTTTGCCGAGCTACTGATTTTTTATATATAGCCAGCTATTTTTTTAAACACACGCATTGAACCATTTCTAGGGTTCTTAATGAGCTGATGATAGAAAAACATGTTGAACTGAACTTTAGGTTTCAAGAACTACCGAATGTTTTTGGCTTCTTCTGAACTCCAAGTCACAATTACAATCCCAATATACACATGTACTACAAAACAATGTGCATTTGTACTGTCCATAATACCGAATTAACCAAAAACAAATAATTTATGAAGGAAACAATTTTTGAACGTGGTTTGAGCTTTGTTTCTTCAGATTTTTGAACTTGTGCAGCATGTATACCTGAACTTGTGTGAATGACAAAATAACACATAGTTTTTTATGCTTTTTAAGATGAATTTAAAAAACATAAAATGGTGAACCTCCAGGGGTGTCGGTTTGGTGTTTGAAATGTAAGATGATCTCCAAAACACACACAAAGGTGAACTGAAAATTTTGGTTTTTTATGTATAAAAATACAAAAACATCTATGGATTTCACTCTTCAAAATGGGTTCAAGCACCGCTTCTAAGCAATACATCCGAGCTAGCGTCCATTCATCCAGCCCTCTCTGTTTCATCACTTGACAGGAGCAAACACGTACCTCGGCATCGACATCTTGTATAGGTGAATGAACAGGGATGGTTGCTGTGAACGGACAGGGGTGGTGGTTGTGTACTGGCCGCGGTGAGGTTGCATGGATGGAGAGGCGGTGGCCGTGGCGAACTGACTATGTGATGAAATGACAAACTAATATGCTCATAAATAGATTCGTCGATTACCAGCGATAGAGGAGGCGAACTCGAGGACGGCCAGAGCTGGTCCAGGGAGGTGGGAGGTCCAAGGTGGGAGGGGAAGCAGTCCGGAGGTGGTGAATCAGGGCGGCGGTGGAGGGGAAATCGGTGCCGTGGCCATGGAAGCAGAGGCGACGCCGACACACTGGTGGAAGGGGGATTGGGGCGGCGGCAGGGCGCTGCTAGGATGGGGCTAGGGGTCGGCGATGGGGTGCTTCTTGGAAGGGGCTCGGGGTGGGTGACAACGCGATGGTGGGAGGGGGCTCGTCGCGCCGGCGGCGCGGCGGTGGGAGGGGGCTCGAGGTGGGCGGCGGCGCGGCGGTGGGAGGGGGCTCGAGGTGGGCGGCGGCGCGGTGGTGGGAGGGGGCTCGTCGCGACAGCGACGCCTTGTGGGGAGGGAGCTCGTCGTGGCGGCCGCGAGCTGGTGGGAGGGGCTCGGG
This sequence comes from Triticum urartu, assembly GCF_003073215.2. Taxonomy (NCBI): domain Eukaryota; kingdom Viridiplantae; phylum Streptophyta; class Magnoliopsida; order Poales; family Poaceae; genus Triticum; species Triticum urartu. The sequence goes on from NC_053023.1 coordinate 304,798,102, forward strand.
TGTCGGTGGGAAGCAGGGCTGGATCGGGGGCGCCGGTCGTCGTGGGTTGAAGACGATAGGTGTGGGGTGGAGCTTTTTTCCCCTTTTTGTTTTCGTGTCGGGAAGAATTGGGCGGGTGGGCTTCTTATGTTAGATTCGCCATTCCTATATAGGGCGCGAGGGTAACAAAATATTATTTTGTTACTAGTAACAGAATAGCTCTGTCCTATATATATATACACACACACATATACATATAGTGTTACTATTCATCACCCAGGGTGCAGAATAAGTTATTCTTCACCCGAGGTAATCTTACAATCATTTCATAATTAAATTACATTTGGAATTCAAATAGTTACATTCCTATTGATTCACTACATAAAATTTGACATAAGAAAATAAATATATAGGTCACAAGACTATGTTTTTACGTTTGTAATTTTACACAACATAAAATATTTTTTACGGTGATTATATATTTTCTTATGGTCTCTTTTTGCGTCGGAAAGAACACAAAACTTACGGGACGTAAAATTACGGTGCATTGATGCTAAAATAGAGGGGGGGTGAAGAATAACTATTCCTCACCCAGGGTGACGAATAGCGTGACCCTATATATATATATATAGTATTACTATTCATCACCCAAGGTGCAGAATAAGTTATTCTTCACCCGAGATAATCTTACGATCATTTCATAATTAAATTACGTTTCGAATTCAAATAGTTACATTCCTATTGATTCACTACGTAAAATTTGACATAAGAAAATAAAAATATAGGTCATAAGACAAGAAAATTTGCAGTTTATGTGTATTTTAAACTATGTTTTTACGTTTGTAATTTTGAATAACATAAAATATTTTTACGGCAATTATATATTTTCTTACGGTCCTTTTTTGCGTCGAAAATAAGACAAAACTTACGGAACGTAAAATTATGGTGCATTGATGGTAAAATAGAGGGGGGTGAAGAATAACTATTCCTCACCCTATATACAGCCGGTCTATTCTACTAATATTAGCAGAATAGTTATTCTGCCGCACTACACGCTCAACAAAAGCGAACCGCATCGTCTTTACAATGAGCATTCCAATGCTTTACGGAAGAACTGCTTCATTTTCTGGCTGTCCGCCCGCGTTTTCTATGTGGAATCTGGTGTTGCGGGATGATTTAATTTGTTTCTAGATCTCGTTTGACCTTTCTTCTTTGTAATTTATAGGAAAAGCGACTAGAATCTTTGCAAATCGAGCGATTTGGCGGACGAGCTTTCTCTGTTCGTTTGTGTTCGCGTTGGATGTGACTTTTTCATGCTCGGATGTTGTTTGTTAGTAGGAATTCTTTGATTGCATTCGTTTTAATCGGTGCATTTACTCTAGAATTTGTCTAGTTTTTAGGAGTTAGTTTTCAATTTCTGTGAAAACGATTGTCTGAGTGTGTGAGCTTCGTCCGCTCGTCTTTCTTGTTGTTTTTTTGGATTTTGTGCGATGATGATTTGTTTTGAATCTTGTAATTAGTTTCTCTTTTTTGGTTTAAATTCATCGTATTGCGCCTATAATGTTCGTCTTTTTGGTGTGCATTTTTAAAGAATAGCTCATGCTGTTCATCGCAGTGGCCATTGGTTTGTTGTATTTTTTGTGGGTAATTGTTCAAATTTGAGTGGTTGCGCAATGTTTTGGCCACTTATCGAACTGCGAGTGGAATTGGCACCTCAGTTAGTCTCCTACGTGTCAGGACATGTACTGCTTTGATTTTATTGTTGCAGTTCTGCATATGTTTGTAGTGTGCTGCATTTTGTTAACTAGTGGACTTCAATGTTACTTTATTATAGTGGGCATGACAACTTATGAGATAATTCTTTTTCTCAGACTGCATTCTGTGTTTCAGAGAACTGCATAGTATGCACTTTCGTACTGCATTAGAAGAATAGTTATGATGCTATTTCTTGTATTTATGTAAATTCTTCTGAACTCCATACCATGAGAATTCTGTTGAACAACATATGTTAACTACAAAGTTTTCGACCATTGTCATTGCATTATTATTGTTCAGAGTACTGCATTTTTTATATAAGGATCGTACTATGTGTATTAGAGAACTACATTTCTGTCAGCAGCAACTTGTCTAAAAGGGGTGATAAAAATGATACAGATGAGGTTGTATACTTTAAATAGGCATCGTTCAAGCATTCTGATGGACATAATTTTAAAAGCATACAACATAAGCAAAGGATTAGAATATGCCACTGATGGCTTTAGCTTTTATCCTAGAGAACCTATAGTGCAAATATTGTGAACTTGAAGGAGTCTTCCTCTTTGTAGAAAAACACCATGGCCACTTCTCCAGCCTCAAAGCCATTCTGGGAGACAAAATCATTCCAGCCAGTAGTTATGTTGATGCAGTCTTCAAAGTCAATGTGGTACTCAGCTTGCATGCCCGCATACCCATTCTTGTGTTGTGTCTCGAAGGTAACCTTCCCGAAACTCGGAGTATGAAATTTTATTATGGATGGTAGTTTCTACATTTTGGCATGGATGGAAAAAGAATTTTTATAAGTAAACATCAATTTTTTCTTTATATATAGGATGATCTGTTTACATTAACTTAAATACATACACATATATGACTACTATTTAATAAAGTAGTTGCAATGTATGAACAAACTTATATATGGAATTGACCTGTATTTTTAGTAGGAATATATATTATAATGTAACATGTTTGTTTTGCAAGGTCATTTAGAGTGTACTTCGCTAACATGTTAAGAGAACTGCAACACTGATCTATTGAACCTCTTTTTTGTTCGTGTGTTGGTGTTCTGATCTAGCTAGTGTCGATACCTGGTGTGGTACTGAAGAAAAATAGGTGGAACTATCTAGTCTTAATAGCTAACAAATCTGAACAACAATACAAATTTTGTTTGTATTGTGTCAAAAATTGTGAAGGCAAAAACATGCCCAACTTCCCTACAGGTCTACGGGCGTGAGGCAATGAAGAAATGGTGCGCGAAACCCCCTGTTGGGTATCATCATACACCCGGGCATGCTGCGCCACTCAGTGTTGGTGAGCTCTAGACCCTCTGCGTACACGCATGTGTCCACTACCTGCGCCATCCTTCCCAAACACCCACACTTACAGTCCATGGCGGGTTTAGTGGAATTTCAGAGAATAGCTAGGGAGGAACCCTTGATCTAGGATTTGAAGAAAAAGAGGAACGGGGGGAGGAGTTGTGTCACTCTAGAGCATGAATGGATTGGTTTTCATGCAGCCAATTGAGCAATGGAAGTAATAAATGGTCTGGTTGGTGTTAGGTGGTGGATTGATTCTGATTCAGTGTACGCGAATGCATTTGACAAGCAACAATACTACTTACTTGAATATAGCAAACTTCATTGTCATATCGCAACGAACTGCAGAACGCGTAGTTGGGCCTATGTTTGGGGAGTGGTATGTGGGAATTTCTCTTTAATTTTCAGTGGCCTCTCATTTGCGTGTTGGGCCTGCATTTGAGGAGTGAAGACGTATTTGGACCAAGTCGGCCTGTCAGCATGGCTGGTTTCCGGTGCGCTGCGTGTGCGCCCTAATGTTTAGTCCCACCTCACCCAGAGAGAGCGCACACGACCTGTTTATAAGCCCTGGCGAGGCATCCATATCAAACTCATCTGTTACTTATTTGGGAATTTATACACGGCGCTCACTGCTCAATCCCTCTGACCCGTGGGCCCATGTGTGCTCGGCCCCATGCATGGTGGCCTAGAACAGACTCGCCTACTATTGGCGTAGACTTACAACTAGACTGGCTGGGGCCTGGTACACCTGGGTGGTCAATTTTTTCTTTGTATATTTTCCTTTTGCATGTTTTTTCCAATGTATGGGCTTGCACTGCTTAGTAAATCATTTGTGCACTGCATTGATCATGTCTTTGTACTACATGTTCACACATTCCGCACTACATATACATGTGCATTTTTGTGCACTACATGTTCACACATTCTGACACTGAAGGCAAGATTTTTGTTTCGAACAGTGAAGTTGAAGTTTTACTCATTCAATTTTTTAAATTACTATGGTAGCTGCATTTGATGTTTAATGGTAAGTGAAACTTCATCTTTTCTTTGTGATTGATACATCTCCAACGTATCTATAATTTATGAAGTATTCATGCTATTGTATTATCAACCTTGGATGTTTTATATGCATTTATATGCTATTTTATATGATTTTTGGGACTAACCTATTGACCTAGTGCCTAGTGCCAGTTTCTGGTTTTTTCCTTGTTTTTGAGATCTATAGAAAAGGAATATCACACGGAGTCCAATTGACGTGCCAATTTTGACGATTTTTTATGGACCAAAATAAGACCCCTGAGTAAAAGAGTTGGGCCAGGAGAGTCCCGGGGCGTCCACGAGGGTGGGGGACGCGCCCCCCCCCCAGGCGTGTGGTCCTGCCTCATGGACGCCTCAGGCACCTCCTTGACGTGAGACCGGTGCCAAAAATTCCTATAAATATAGAAACCTCGAAAAATTAACCTAGATGGGGAGTTTCGCCGCCAGAAGCCTCCGTAGCCACCGAAAAGCAATCTTGGCCCTCTCTGGCACTCTACCGTAGGGGGCCGTGATCACCGGAGGGCATGGAGGAGGATCCCGGAGGGGCCATCATCACCATGAAGGCCAAGGACCAGAGGAAGAACCTCTCCCCATCTAGGAGGGAGGCCATGGAGGAGGAAGCACAAGGGGGAGAACCTCTCCTCCTCTCTCTCGGTGGCACCGGAGTGCCATAGAGAGGGGAATCATCGCCGCGGTGATCGTCTTCATCAACATCACCATCATCATCATCACCCTAATCTCTTTTACATGGTCCACTCTCCCGCACCCCGCTGTAATCCCTACTTGAACATGGTGCTTTATGCCACATATTATGATCCAATGATGTGTTGCCATCCTATGATGTTTTTAGTAGATATCTTTTGTCTTTTGGTTGATTGATGATCTAGATTGTATGAGTTGTATGTTTTACTTTGATGATGTCCTATGGTGCCCTCCGTGTCACACAAGCGTGAGGGGTTCCCGCTATAGGGTGTTGCAATACGATCATGATTCACTTATAGTGGGTTGGTGAGTGACTGAAACACAAACCCGAGTAAGGGGGTTGTTGCTTATGGGAATAAAGAGGACTTGATGCTTTAATGCGATGGTTGGGTTTTACCTTAATGATATTTCGTAGTTGCGGATGCTTGCTAGAGTTCCAATCATGAGTGCATATGATCCAAGTAGAGAAATTATGTTAGCTTATGCCTCTCCCTCATATGAAACTGCAAGTGATTACCGGTCTTGTTAACGATTGCCAAGGACAATTCCGCACACCGATCCACCATTATTCCACACTCGCTATTTATAATATTTAGTAATATATTCTAACTTCATGATAACAGCACCTACTTTTATATTTTAGCTCTCCGATATCATACAAAGTTATCCTCTTCATACCCACAACCAAGTTTTATTTCTCGTTGCTAGTTGGAAGCAAACGTTCGGTGTACGTAGAGTCGTATCAGTGGCAGATAGGGCTTAAGAGAATATTGATCTTACCTTTAGCTCCTTGTGGGTTCGACGACACTCCATACTTATCACATCCACCTTTGGAAATTGCTACGATGATTCCTTGCACTTGGGGATTATCAAGCTCTTTTCTAGCGCCGTTGCTGGGGAGCAACAGCGTGGGGTTGATATTCTCGTGTGTGCTTGATTGCTTTCTTCACTAAGTAGATTCTGTTTTTCCTTTTTGTTTCTGTTTAGTTGTGGGTGAAACATATAAAAAAAATTAAGTGAATGAAAATACCAAAAAAATTTACTTGCGTCTCATGCCTAAAAAGTTTTTCAAAAAGAGAAGTGATTGGAAAGTTATGCATTGAAGAAGTGAGGGTCGACCTTGAGCACTCGTGTTCATGCTCACGGAAACAATATAGAATTTTTCATTGAAGTTTATTTGTAAAGAATTATCCCCTTATATATATCCATTGTATTATAAAACTAATGTGCCAAGCTTTGGTTTTAGGATGATTAGATTGCTTGTTTACTATGTGCAGAACAAAAACAGAAACTTTGGCTGTAGCACGTGATTTTAATTTTTTTTTACTGGAAAGTCAAATGGGTCTGAAACCTTTTGCACATTACTTCTGTATAAATTTTTCAAATTTTCAAATTTATTTCATAATTTTTGGAGATACATAAGTTTACTAGACCTTCAGATTACTACAGATTGTCCTGTTTTAAACAGATTCTGTTTTCGTGTGTTGTTTGCTTATTTTGATGAATCTATGGGTAGTATCGGGGGGTATGAACCATGGTGAAGTTGGAATACAGTATATATAGTTCTAATATGAAATTGGAATGAGTTTGCAACAATACCTAAAGGTAGTGATTTGCTTTATTGTACTAACGGATCTCACAAAGTTTTTGTTAAGTTCTTTGTGGATGAAGTGTTCGAAGAATGAGGAGTTACCGATGTGAGAAGAATAAAGAGAGGCAGGAGCTCAAGCTTGGGGATGCCCAAGGAACCACAAGTAAATATTCTAAGGATACTCAAGCATCTAAGCTTGGGGATGCCCCGGTTGGCATCCCATCTTTCTTCTTCAACAATTATCGGTATACCTCGGTTTTTGTTTCATTTACATGATTTGTGTCTTTGTTTTGTTCTTCCTTTATGAACCATGCTAGTATGAGATAGCCCTTCATTGATTTATATAATGCTTCATGTGCTTCACTTATATCTTTTAAGTATGATCTTATAGAATTGCTCTTTGTGCCTCACTTAAATCTTTTGAGTATGGTTTTATAGAATGCTTCATGTGCTTCACTTATACATTTTGAGCTTGGACATTGGTTAGTTTATATTAATAGTAGAAATCTACATGAACTTCACTTATATATTTTGGGGTATGAATAATACTATCATCTAAAGCGGGTTTGGATGAGTGTCAACTCTAGGAACTAGTGATCCCGCTATTCCGAATGAGAAGAATTGTGCTTATGTGGAGAGTAGAAAAATTTCTATGCTTGTAGATCATGAAAAGAATGCTTTATGTGATGGTTATATTGTTGAAATCATTCATGATGCTACTGAAAATTATTATGAGGGAGGAACACATGCTTGTAGGAGTGCAATAATATCAAGTTTTTCTCTCTATGTGCTTAAAGTTTTGAAGTTATACTTGTTTTTTCTTCCTATGCTAGTTGATTCTTGTTCCCATAAATTGTGTGCTCACAAAATCCCTAGGCATAGGAAGTGGGTTAGGATTAAATGTGCTAGTCATATTCTTCATGATGCTCTCTTTATGTTCAAGTCTTATCTTACATGTGAGCATCATTGAAATCATCATGCCTAGCTAAAAGGCATTAAAGAAAAGCGCTTGTTGGGAGACAACCCAATATTTACCCTTACTGCTTTTGTTTGTTTACATGATTAAGCTACTGTAGTAATCATGTTTTATAGCTTTTGTTTCAATAAAGTGCCAAGTAAGACCTTTTGGAAGACTTGGGTGAAAGTTAATGTGATCTTGCTGTAAAAAACAGAAACTTTGTGCTCACGAGATTAGCTGCCATTTTTTACAGAAGAGTGATTTGGTGGTGATTCTTTTTGCAGAAGATTAATAGACAAATTCCTCAAGTCCACCAATTTATTTCAAAAAAAATTGAGTAGCAGAATTATGGTTAGTGTTCAGATCATTAAAGACTGTTCTGTTTCTGACAGATTCTATTTTCATTGCATAGTTTGCTTGTTTTCTAGTTTCTATGACTTATATTCCTCAATATAAATTATAGAAATGATATGTTACAGTAGTAATTGTGTGAGAAAAATTATGATATTTGTCTTTGACAGTACCAAGGTGAATGGTTTACTCTTTATCATACTAACCTATCTCATGAAGTTCCGTTAAGTTTTGTGTGATTGAAATTTTGAAGCTTTGGGTGAGATATCGATATGAGGAGGATAAGGAGTGGAAAGACCCTAAGCTTGGGGATTCCCAAGGCACCCCAAGGTAATATTCAAGGAAGACTCAAGCGCCTAAGCTTGGGGATGCCCCGGAAGGCATCCCCTCTTTCGTCTTCAAAACTATCGGTATACCTTACTCGGAGCTATATTTTTATTCGTCACATAGTATGTGTTTTGCTTGGAGAGTATTTTCAATTTTACTTGCTGTTTGAATAAAATAATTGGATCTGAAATCTTAAATGAAAAAGAATCCTCCCATGGCTAGTTAATTATTTGACTACTCAGTGTCCTTCACTCATATCCTTTTGGAGTAGTTTGTCATTACTCACGTGCTTCACATATATCCTATGATTAAATGGTTGAATGAATTGAATATCATAAATCTCAATTTATATATGTTTCATATGCTTATACCATGGGGAGTAATGACTTCACAAAGAATAAGTATAGTGAGTAAACTTATTGAAAGTTAGCAACCGTAGAATTGGTCACTTGAACAATTCATGAAAGAATATTGAAGGAAGAGAGATTTCACATGTAAATATACTATCTTAGACATCTTTTGTAATTGTGAGCACTCATTAAAATATGACATGCTAAAAGGTTGATGCCGGACAAGGAAGACAACGTAATGGATTATGTTTTCTTATATCCGAAATAAAGTATATTATCTTGGATCATCCAACATGTTGAGCTTGCTTTTCTCCCTCATGCTAGCCAAATTCTTTGCACCAAGTAGAGATACTACTTGTTCTTCCAAACATTCCTTAAACTAGTTTTGCCATGAGAGTCCACCATACCTACCTATGGATTGAGTAAGATCCTTCAAGTAAGTTGTCATCGGTGCATGTAATAAAAATTGCCCTCTAAATATGTATGATCTATTAATGTGGAGAAAATAAGCTTTATACGATCTTGTGATGTGGAAGAAATAAAAGCGATGGACTGCTTAATAAAGGTCCATATCACAAATGGCAATATAAAGTGATGTTCTTTATCATTAAGATTTTGTGCATCCAACCATAAAAGTGCATGACAACCTCTGCTTCCCTCCGCGAAGGGCCTATCTTTTACTTTTATCTTCTACCTTATGCAAGAGTCATGGTGATCTTGACCTTTCCTTTTTACATTTTATCCTTTGGCAAGCACATTGTGTTGGAAAGATCCTGATATATATATATATATATATCCAATTGGATGTAAGTTATCATGAACTATTATTGTTGACATTACCCTTGAGGTAAAATTTTGGGACGCGAATCTATAAGCCCCTATATTTCTCTGTGTCCAATTAAAACTTTGAACCCATAAATATCATGTGAGTGTTAGCAATTGTGAAAAGTTAAATGATAATTGAGTATGTGGAGTTTGCTAAACCAAAGCTCTGACATAGACCCTTCCTGAAAATAAGATGAATTGCAATTGTTTGATGACTGAGAATATAGTTTGTTAGTTTCAAGAAAGTTTATGATCTATACTTTAACATGTGAATAGCTTGTTAGTTGATCATGAATAGTTTTATGAAGATGAGCTACTGTTATGATATATAATGATGTTATAAAAAGTGATTGAAACTATCATTGATGAAACTTATGCACTTGCTAGCATTCACACTTCATAAATTATTTCGTTTATCATTTACCTACTCGAGGACAAGCAGGAATTAAGCTTGGGGATGCTGATACGTCTCCAATGTATCTATAATTTATGAAGTATCCATGCTATTATATTATCAACCTTGGATGTTTTATATGCATTTATATGCTATTTTATATGATTTTTGGGACTAACTTATTAACCTAGTGCCCAGTGCTAGTTTCTATTTTTTCCTTGTTTTTGAGTTTTACAGAAAAGGAATATCAAACGGAGTCCAATTGACGTGCCAATTTTTGATGATTTTTTATGGACCAAAATAAGCCCCCGAGTAAAAGAGTTGGGCCAAGAGAGTCCCAGGGCGTCCATCCAGGCGTGTGGTCCTGCCTCGTAGACGCCTCGGGCACCTCATTGACAAGAGACCAGCGCCAAAAATTCCTATAAATACGGAAACCTTAGAAAATTAACCTAGATAGGGAGTTACACCGCTAGAAGCTTCCGTAGCCACCGAAAAACCAATCTAGGCCCTCTCTAGCACCCTGCCGGAGGGGGCCATCATCACCGGAGGGCATGGAGGAGGATCCCGGAGGGGCCATCATCACCATGAAGGCCAAGGACCAGAGGGAGAACCTCTCCCCATCTAGGAGGAGGCCATGAAGGAGGAAGCACAAGGGGTAGAACCTCTCCTCCTCTCTCTCGGTGGCACCAAAGTGCCATCGGGAGGGGAATCATCGCCGCCGTGATCGTCTTCATCAACATAACCATCATCATCATCACCCTCATCTCTTTTACGCGGTCCACTCTACCGCACCCCGCTGTAATCCCTACTTGAACATGGTGATTTATTCCACATATTATGATCCAATGATGTGTGGCCATCCTATGATGTTTTGAGTAGATATCTTTTGTCTTTGGGTTGATTGATGATCTAGATTGGTAGAGTTGTATGTTTTACATTGATGCTATCCTATGGGCCCTCCATGTCGCGCAAGTATGAGGGGTTCCCGTTGTAGGGTGTTGCAATACGTTCATGATTCGCTTATAGTGGGTTGGTGAGTGACTGAAACACAAACCCGAGTAAGGGGGTTGTTGCATATGGGAATAAAGAGGACTTGATGCTTTAATGTTATGGTTGGGTTTTACCTTAATGATCTATAGTAGTTGCGGATGCTTGCTAGAGTTCCAATCATAAGTGCATATGATCCAAGTAGAGAAAGTATGTTAGCTTATGCCTCTCCCTCATACGAAACTGCAATAGTGATTACCGGTCTTGATAATGATTGCCTAGGACAATTCCGCACACCGATCCACCATTATTCCACACTCGCTATTTATAATATTTAGTAATATATTCTAACTTCATGATAACAGCACCTACTTTTATATTTTAGCTCTCCGATATCATACAAAGTTATCCTCTTCATACCCACAAGCTAGTTTTATTTCTCGTTGCTAGTTGGAAGCAAATGTTTGGTGCACGTAGAGTCGTATCAGTAGTAGATAGGGCTTGAGAGAATATTGATCTTACCTTTAGCTCCTTGTGGGTTCGACACTCCATACTTATCACATCCACCTTTGGAAATTGCTACGATGATTCCTTGCACTTGGGGATTATCAGTGATTTTCAGAATAGCTAGTAGAATTTCCTTATATTAATATTGAACTTCATTTTTTGGATAAGTGAACTTCACCTTTTTTATTATAGATGACGAACTTCCTGTTGTGACACCGTCGAGCATTGATCCAGCTCTTCTGAAAACATACAATGAGTTGCACAGTGCTGTTATGAGTACTCGGAAGGACAAAAAGAAGAAGTGTGGATTTTTTAAAATTGTTTTGTTCATATGTATTTTCTAATATTAGTTTTTTCCCTTTCTCGTTCTTGTTATTTTTATAGTAACTTATGTTTCAGTTTTTCATAAAAAATTCAGGGACATGATTGCGTTTAAAACTGAGATATTTGATATTACCATTGGCAATGTTGGTCAATCTTTTTGGGATAAAGTCATGCTCACTACAGCCCTTGTAGATCTTGGGGTATCTTTGCTAGTAGATAAGTTTCAGGGATCTCCGATGATGGTTTTCCCGTACCATATTTGTGTAAGCATGCAAAAAAATCGTTTTTATTTTTTGATTTTCTTTTCTGATTTTGTGTGATGACCGGTTTGCTTGAGCACTATTGCTTTGTTTGGTTTGGTTTTGACACAAAAGTATTTGGCATGGTGGTAGTGTAGGCAGGAGTGTGAAATTAATGTTCTCTTCAAAAGCCGAGGAGCATGTTTATAAAAAAGATATGGTGAGTAATGTTTTTATGTGTTGAAGACCATTTTGTGTGTGTTGGTTTTATAGTGTTCATTTTCTTGTTCTTGTAATTATTTTATTTATTTATTTATTACTTCCAACAGGTCATGTTTGCAACATTTAATCCGCCGGAGACGAGGGATGGCGTTGGTCATTATTGTGTAGTCACCTTGACTTTGAAGTAAAGGCAACTTGAATTTCTTGACCCGCTCAATAAACCTTGCAGCTATGATGCAAACATGATTTTTAGGAGGATGGTTAAAAAAATCAAGCTTGCATGGAAAGAAGGTAGATCAAGTTTTGATGAGCTGCTAAATCCTCCTACACTTGATGGATTTGTGTTGAAACATGTTATTGTCCCATTTCAGCCAAATGGGTACATTCCTTGTAGCCCATGTCTAACATACTACTCAACTTTTCTCCTTATATTTCATTATGTGAAACTGATGTTTTTTGTTCTTTTATTGCAGGCATGATTGTGGATTCTATATGTTTCAATTATTGTAGACTTGGGATGGTGTTCGAGTTGCTAAGTTTGGAGTGGAGCACATTGGCTACATCAGAAGGCCATGCTCTATAGTTGGCTCACATCACCAATGTTTTTCCTTGAGTCATCGTCACTTATATTTTTTGCAGATAAAGGTTTGTTTTAGTGAACTTCTTTTATTTCTCTTACTTTTTGTCTACTACTTGCTTATGCTTCTTTATTAAGGTCTTCTTTTACTAGTGTGTTCAGTGAGATGTGTGATTTACAATGGATAGCTATATATTTTGTTGTGTAAGTGAGCTGCATTTGATGTAGACAAGTAAGCTGCATTGTTCTAGACAAATGAGCTGCCTTGTTCTATATAAGTGGCCTGCATTGTTCTGGACAAGTGGGTTGCATAGTTCTTGACAAGTGGGCTGCATTCTCTTCTTTAGTGAACTGCATTTTTTATATTATTGAGATGCATCTAATGTTTTTGTTTTTGTATTTGGGCCGAGTGTTCCCATGTTTTTTCTCCTCGTTATTAGGTTTTAATGGGGGTCTTCATGGAGGTTGTACATCATTGTTTGAGTCGCAGGGTGCTGAGGTAGTTATGGAGGATTGTGCCATTGAAATATCTCCAGAGAATTCTAGTACTTCTGCTGGAGATGTTTTGAAAATTGATGATGTATCTAGACCTGGACCTGATTGTGAAAAGGTTGCTTACCCCGGCTCTCGTCATGAGGTAGTTGATGTTGATGATGATGATTTTCTTACGCCGGTGCCACGCGTCACTAGGTCTAGGAGTGCAACAATGAATGGTCCTCCTGTGGATGACTCTGAAGTATTTTCGAACAAGAGGGCAGATGAGAGGGCTTTTAAGTTGAGAGGCTCTTTAGAGAAATTGAAGCCTCCGAGGTTCAAATATATTGATGCGGCGAGGACAATAAAGGATCTTGTTCTCAGCGAAGATTTCGTACCCAAATACCACGAGTAAGTTTTATGTGTGTGCCCTTCATCCTTTTTGAGAGTTTTGTTTTTAAGTTTATTTTGTTGATCCCATCTGTGTATGTTCACTGCAGTAACACGTTCTTTATGGTGAATAATTGTTTTGGTGATGTTGAAAATTAGAAAGTTGACTATATCTATAATACATTTGGCAAAGGAGCTATAATGGACTCGTATCTCATGGATTTTGTCATCAACTACTCGAAGCAAGACCCTAAAATGAGTTTAGTTTATCATTCTGGTGAACGTGTGCTACTTTCACCTTTATTTATCACGGTAAAAATGTGTATTTTCATTTTTTCTCTTGTACTGATTTTTTCATGTGCATGCGTGCATGCATGTTTTATTATTTTTTCCATGTCCTATTTTTGTTCCTTTTCTATGCAGTATGTTCTTCAAATGGAAACCTTCGTGAAGAAAGATGATGAAGGACACCCTGTGTTGCCAGTTGTGTATACCCCATTTGTTTTAGAAGATGCAGTTAAGCAGTTCAAGGTTTTTGTGAGCGGTAACAAAAACCTGTTGGACGCAAAACTGGTAAGGCCATTGTTTCCATTTTTTATTTTCTTGTTTGTTGCATTTCTTTTTATAGTTATTTTGGAATAGTGGTCCTAGTGCTATGTGTTGAACGAACTTTCATTTATCATTTTGTTTTTTGATGTGACAGATTATGATGTCGCACTGCAAGGATGGTCATTATTCCTTATACACGATGAACCAGCATCGCTAGATGATTGATATCCATGACATTGGGAAAAACACTAGCCATTTTAATTTCACGACAAAGTGGCACAGGACTGTCTACCACTCAGATTGCACTGAAGTGGTATGTCATTTTTTTAGCCAAGTGCAAAGCTTTTTTGTGTTTCTCCTACTGCAGATTTTTTTAAACTGCACATGCAATGTTAGCACACATAGCACCACACTTGTTAATATAGTGCACTACAACATATACGTGACAGAACTGCATTTTCTCACACACACGCCAATCTATGTAAAAGAGTGCTAAAAGGAAATGACCTCACGTGTATTTAAAAGAGGGACTATCTAGATGTTGAGAAGAACTTTGTATTTTTCGGTTTGTCTGAATAGTTATTGATCTATGACGTGTGTTATTTTACTTTGTGCTGCCCTTTTGTCAGATGAGGAGGATGACTCAGCTGCTGAAGGCGATTTACGATGAAAAGTTGTATAAACCTAAGAAACACCATGATTGGGTTAAATTGGCAGAGAAGCCCTCTTACCCGGTCGTGCCAGTGTAGGGAACAAACAAGCGTGGAATCTATGTTCCGAGGTTGAGTAGTTGTATGACGGCCAACGTCTAGTCGACAAAATTGTCAAATCGGACATAATACCTTCTCTGTTTCTTCTCTTCTTTGTTACTATTTTTATTTTTTTCTCTTTTTGTTCTTATGAAAACCTTTTTTAATTGGTCTGCATTTTTTATTTTTTTCAGCCTGTTGTTGAAGATTGGAAGGTGGAGTACATTTTACAGCTGCTGTTCAATCCTTCGAACATGTGTATTATAAAGACATGTCGCCTGAGCTACGAGATCTGATTGCAAGCCTCGGGCTTACTTTCCTGTCGCAGACGCAGTAACAGTCATTTGGCATTCTTTTTTATGGTAAAAAGCATGTGTATGGACAAGAAATAGGGTTCATGTTTTGTACTGTGTGGTGTCTATGGTAGATAATGTATGAAAAGACTTTTTTCTGTTGTTGTGCTTTGTCTGCTTTTTTGCAGCAGCGTATATGGACAAATTTGTGTGTGTTTTATTTTATAAATAACCCATACAATATATATATAGTTCTTTCGTGTGCACCTGTATATTTTTGCATTGTACCTGTATTTCCTGTATTTTTTATACTGTAGTTGTATTTTTTTGTACTTGCTGCAACCCTTGTATTCATGTATGTATTTTCGAACTGCATTGCTTATGATACTGCACTGCTTTGTCTAACGAAATGCACTTCATTTTCTAGAGTTGCTTCCTGCATCTCTTTTTTGCGTGTACTTGATGCAGCCCCTGTCACTGAAAGGGGGATTGGAGGGGGCATTTTTCTATTTGTGGCACTTATTTGGATGTGGAGTTATTTTTGCATGCGTTAGTGCGAGTCCTCGCAGGGAGGGGGGAGGGGGGAGGTGTTGCTTGGTTGTTGCCGTGAAAACAGGCCAATAGGCGACGGGCGGCCTCGCTGCTTGGCCGCGGCCATGGAAGAAGGCCGAGAGCGGAGGGGTGGTGGCGCTCCCAGGCCGCTGCCACGGGAGAAAGCGGGGACGGGAGTGATACATCTCCAACGTATCTACAATTTTTGACTGTTCCATGCCATTATATTATCAATCTTGGATGTTTTCTAATCATTTCATAGTCATTTTATATTATTTTTGGTACTAACCTATTAACATAGTGCCAAGTGCCAGTAGCTGTTTTTTCCATGTTTTTTCCATTACAAAAAATCAATATCAAATGGAGTCCTAATGCCCCGAAACTTTACGGATATTTTCTATGGGCCAGAAGGAACACAGCGGGGCCTGGCTGCGCCTGGGGGTGCCTCGAGGGGAGCACAACCCACCAGGGCACGCCAGGAGGCCCAGGAGCACCCTGGTGGGTTGTGCCCACCTCACGTGCCCCCTGGACCACCTCTTTGCTCTATAAATACCCAAATATTCCCAAAACCCTAGGGGAGTCGATGAAATATTGATCCAGCCGCCACAGAGTCTAGAACCACCATATCCAATCTAGAAAACATCTCGGATGGGGTTCACCACAACCATTGTTGCCTCTTCGATGATGCGTGAGTAGTTCTTTGTAGACCTTTGGGTTCATAGTTAGTATCTAGATGGCTTCCTCTCTCTCTCTCTTGATTCTCCATACAATGGTCTCTTGGAGATCCATATGATGTAACTCTTTTGCAGTGTGTTTGTTGGGATCCGATGAACTTCGAGTCTATGATCAGATCTATCTCTTTTTATATCCATGAAAATATTTGAGTTTATTTGATCTCTTTTATGCATGATCGCTTATAGCCTCGTATTTCTTCTCCGATATTTGGGTTTTGTTTGGCCAACTTGATCTATTTATTTTTCAATGGGAAGAGGTGCTTTGTAGTGGGTTCGATCTTACGGTGCTTGATCCCAGTGATAGAAGGGGAACCGACACGTATGTATCGTTGCTACTAAGGATAAAATGATGGGTTCTATCTCTACATAGATAGATCTTGTCTACATCATATCATCGTTCTTATTGCACAAGTCCATTTCTCCATGAACTTAATACACTAGATGAATGTTGGATAGCGGTCGATGTGTGCAGTAATAGTAGTAGATGCATGCAGGAGTCGCTCTACTAATCTTGGACGTGATACCTATGTAATGATCATTGCCTGGAAATTGTCATGAGTATTTGAAATTCTATCAATTGCCCAACAGTAATTTGTTCACCCACCGTTTGCTATTTTTCTCGAGAGAAGCCACTAGTGAAACCTACGGCCCCCGGATCTCTTTCTCATATTATTTGCCTTTGCGATCTATTTTCCTTTGCGTTTATTTTTAGATCGACTAAACCAAAAACCCAAAAATACTTTGCTGCAATTTATTCTTATTTATTTTAGTTGGCGCTTGATCTATCAATCTACTACAAATTTACCTCACGTCTGTTTGCGAGAAGTAGTTATTTGTGTGCAGGTGTTGTTTACGTTGTGTTGCTTGCTTCTCCTACTAGTTCGATAACCTTGGTTTCACATCCGAGGGAAGTACCTACCGTCGTTGTGCTGCATCATCCCTTCCTGTGTGGGGAAATACCGATGTAGCTTCAAGCTACATCAAAAGGAATTTTTGGCGCCGTTGCCGGGGAGGATCTTCAACATATACTAGGTTCCTAATCACAAATCTCATCTCTGTGCAATTTACATTATTTGTCATTTTCATCTCATTTTCCTCTCCCCCAGCTCACAAAAAATTGCCATTTTATTCGCCCCTCTTTTCCGTTAGCCGTTTTCTTGCCGGATTTTTTTAGTGCAATCTTGTTGTGTGGTCATCATGACTCAAGAGAACACAAAGTTATGTGATTTCTCAAATACTAACAACAATGATTTTATTGGGACTCCACTTGCTCCTCCTGCCACTAGTGCGGAGACTTGTGATATTAATACCGCTTTGTTGAATCTTTTTATGAAAGATCAATTTTCCGGTACTCCTAATGAGGATGACGCGTCCCATCTTAATACCTTCATGGAATTATGCGATATGCAAAAGAAAAAAGATGTCGACAATGATGTGGTGAATATGAAATTATTTTCGTTCTCTTTGTGTGATTCTGCAAAAAAATTGGTTTTCTTCTTTGCCTCGCAATAGTATCGATTCTTGGAATAAGTGCAAAGATGCTTTTATCACTCAGTATTTTTCGCCTGCAAAAATTATTTCCCTTAGAACCCAAATCATGAATTTCAAGCAAATTGAACATGCGCATGTTGCATAATCTTGGGAAAGGATGAAAATGATGCTGAGGAATTTCCCAACTCATGGGTTAAATCTTTGGATGATCATACAAAATTTTTATGCAGGTTTGAATTTTGTTTCTCGTAATCTTTTAGATTCCACCGCGGGAGGTACTTTTATGGAAATTACTTTGGGTGAATCCACCAAATTGCTTGATAATATTATGGCAAATTACTCGCAATTGCATACCGATAGAGCTCCTACTAGTAAAAATGTTAATTCGGTTGAAGAAATTTCTTCTTTGAGTGAAAAAAATGATGCTCTTGTGTAATTGGTTGCTAGTAGAAGTGCTCCTATTGATTTTAATGATATGCCTTTGTCTACTTTTATTGAGCAAAATAATGATGCCATAGATGTGAATTTTATCTCTCGAAATAATTTCAACAACAATGCTTATAAAGGTAATTTTAATCCTAGGCCTTTTCCTAGTATTTCCTCTAATAATTATGGTAATTCCTATGGAAATCAATCTTATAATAATAATGGAAACACCTCTGATCTTGAGAATAATATTAAAGAATTTATAAATACGCAAAAAGTTTTCAACACTTCCATAGAAGAAAAGTTGAGTAAGATTGATGATTTGTCTAGAAGTTTTGATAGAATTGCTCATGATGTGGAAAACCTCAAGATGAAAATTTTTGTGCCTAAGGTTGACGAATCAATTAAAGCTATTTATGTTTGTATGGATGAAAGTAAGAAAAGAACTGCTACGCTTAGAGCTAAAAGAGAATTTTTAGATAAAGGGTTTTCTAGTGATTTCTTTCGTAGAAGTGATGAAGATGTTAAAATATTTGGTGTTTCTTCTATTTATTCCTTGTTTAGTAATATTAAGATTTATGAAAAAGGGATTGTATAAGAGATAACTTTAGCTAGAAGTCATCCCGATATTTTGGAGGATGAAAATCTTGTTGATAAAATTGATAAAAGTGGGTTTGAAGAGGTCAAAACTTTAGCTAGTGATGTGCCCACTCTTTTGGATTACAAAGACCGTAATTATGATAGTTTCTCTTTGATTGATTGTATTTCTTTGTTGCAATCCATGATAATTCACCCCATGCTTATGAACAAAATAAATCTTTTACTAAACATATTATTGATGCTATGATGAAAGCTTTAGAAAAAAAGCTGGAATTAGAAGTTCCGATTCCTAGAAATTTGCATGATGAATGGGAACCTACTATCAAAGTCAAGATTAAAAATTATGAGTATTTTGCTTTGTGTGACTTGGGTGCTAGTGTTTCTACTATTCTGAAATCTTTATGTGATGTGCTTGGTCTTACCGATCTTGAATGGTGTTCTTTGAATTTGCACTTGGCGGATTCTACTATTAAAAATCCTATGGGAAGATTTAATGATGTTCTTATTCTTGGAAATAGGAATTATGTGCCCATAGATTTTATTGTTCCTGATATTGATTGCAATCCGTCTTGTCCAATTATTCTTGGTAGACCATTTTTACGCACGGTCGGTGCCGTGATAGATATGAAAGAAGGCAATATTAAGTTCCAATTTCCTTTGAGGAAGGGTATGGGGCACTTTCCTAGAATAAGAATTAGGCCACCATATGAATCAATCATGAGGGAATCTTATGGATCTCAAACCAAAGATGACAAAACTTAGATCCTTGTTTTATTCCTAGCTAAGGGCGTAAAACTATAACGCTTGTTGGGAGGCAACCCAATGAATAAAATTTATTTTTGCTTTTTTCTTCCTATTTTTGAGTGTTAGCACAAGTATTCTACTGTTATGATTGTGTTTTTTTATGTTTTAATTAGTATTTGTGCCAAGTAAATCCTTTAGGATCTTCTTGGGTGATAATTGTTTGATCTTGCTGAAAAAACAGAAACTTTTGTGCTCACGAAAATAATTCTCATTTTTTGCAGGGAGAAATAAAATACCCATTCCACATGAAGTAGATCAATATACAAATATCTCAGGTCGTCCTAATTTTTCAGAATTTTTGGACTGACAGAAGTATTCGTAATAGTCAGATTGGTACAGACTGTTCTGTTTTGACAGATTCTGTTTTTTTGTGTTGTGTGCTTATTTTGATGGCTCTATGGTTTTCTTTGCTGAGTTTTTTTCCATAGAAAAGTTGGAATATAGTAGATATAAGGCAAAAACAGGATATGTATTTGTTTGATACAACACTTATAGTAGTGATTTATTATTTTCTTATACTAGCTGATCTCACGAAGGTTTTGTTGAGTTTTGTGTGATTGAAGTTTTCAAGTTTTGGGTTATCTTATGATGGATGAAGGAGTAAGGAGTAGAAGAGCCTAAGCTTGGGGATGCCTTGGCATCCCAAGCTATTATCCAAAAATGAGCAACCAACTAAGCTTGGGGATGCCCCCGAGTGGCATCCCCTCTTTCTTCTAGTGACCATCGGTATTTTACTCGAAGCTATATTTTTATTCGTCACATACTATGTGTTTTGCTTGGAGCGTCTTGTATGATATGAGTCTTTGCTTGTTTCATTCTGTGTTTGAAGTCTTGATCCCTTGCTGGACATACCTATTTGGGAGAGCCAAAATTATGTCATGACTTGTTAGAATTGCTCTCTTTACTTCACTTAAATCTTTTATGAGCTATGGACTTGCTCTAGTGCTTCACTTATATCTTTTTGAGCACGGTGTGCTTAGTATTTTTGAAGAAATGATCTCTTGCTTCACTTAGATTTATTTGAGAGTTAGTAAAATTTTCAAGAAATTCTCTCTTGCTTCACTTAAATTAATTTGAGAGAAATAGATATTATGCTCATGATCTTCACTTATATTTGTTTGAGCTTATTAAAAGCAACACATGAAAATTAGTCCCAAAGTGATAGATATCCAAGACGGATATAATAAAAACTTTCATGAAGATCATTGGACAAAATAGACTTGATTCTTCATAATAGTTTTGAGATATGACGATGTGATATGTGAGTCATCTTGATGAGTAATTATGCTTTAGTAAGAATATTGGTGTTAAGGTTTGTGATTCCCAATGCAAGCACGGAATTCAATAGTTATGCAATGAAATTATATCCTACTTGTGATGCATTATTCGGTGTTAGTTATGCTTAATGCTCGCTTATGAGATTATTCGTTTCTTGGTTGGTCGTTTCTCAATCTTTTGCTAGACTTCATTTTCCACTTAGTATGATCACTACTTGTGCATCCAAAAACCTTTAACCCAGTTTTGCCACATGAGTCCACTATATCTACCTATATGTGGTATTCTTTTGCCGTTCTAAGAAAATTTGCATGCGCCATCCCTAATTTTCAAAAATAAACTTCTATTTTGTGTGTTCATTTTGCTCACGGAGCGGTGAGGGGTGTCTAATATTTTCCATGCTAGATGAGTTATTCTCACGATGAGTGTTTCTTCACTTGTCATTGCACGAGAGTAAGGCAAAGGGATTAGGGATGCCCAGTCCCGAAATGAAAAAAAAATGAATTTACTTTATGTTGTCAAATAATAAATTCCTTGGAAAGTGTTGGTATGGAGGGAACCCGTGGATACGGTTAGCCATGGAAAGTGAAAGTATGGTGGAAAAGGGAATAAACTTTATTTTCTATTTGGGAACCGCCTATGATATATCTAGCATGGAAAGTTTTGGGAACTCTAAGTCGTTTTCATTGGTGGGATGGAGACATCTCCCAAAATGTTTTTATCTCTAAGTTTTTCACTTTCAGCTCTGGCACCTCTACAAATCCCTACCTCCCTCTGCGAAGGCCCTTTCTTTTACTTTATGCAATTTTTATTTTTGAAATTGAGTCTCTAGCTTCTCTTATAAAAGCACCAAATAGGAGGCAATATGATCATACTTGAGTATGGGGTGTAGCTAATATGCGAGTGTGTTTCATGAATGGATCAATGGTCGAGCATGATGGGCTAGCGATAACTTATTTTAGCATTGATATTTTGAAAGACATGGTTGCTTGTTGATATGCTTGAGTATTTAAATTATCATGACAAAACTAGACTATTACTTTAAACAATATAAAAGTCGAAATGTACATGCTATGAAGAAAAGAATTATGATATGACATGTTAGGCAACATTCCACATCAAAAATTCTGTTCTTATCACTTCCCTACTCGAGGACGAGTAGGAGTTAATCTTGGGGATGCTGATACGTCTCCAACGTATCTATAATTTTTTATTGTTCCATGCTGTTATATTATAAATCTTGGGTATTTATAATCATTTTATATCATTTTTTGGTACTAACCTATTGACATAGTGCCAAGTGCCAGGTGTTGTTTTTTCCATGTATTTTACATCGCAGAAAATCAATATCAAACGGAGTCCAAAATCCACGAACCTTTACAAAGATTTATTATGGGCTAGAAGGAACACAGCGGGCCCTGGCTACGCCTAGGGGGTGCCCCGAGGGGAGCACAACTCACCAGGGCGCGCCAAGAGGCCCAAGCGCGCCCTGGTGGGTTGTGCCCACCTTGCGTGCCCCCGAACCACCTCTTTGATCTATAAATACCCCAATATTCCCAAGATGCTAGGGGAGTCGACGAAATATTGATCCAGCTGCCACAGTGTCCAAAACCACCACACCATCTCGTATGGGGTTCACCACCTCCATTGGTGCCTCTCTGACGATGTGTGAGTAGTTCTTTGTAGACCTTCGGGTCCGTAGTTAGTAGCTAGATGGATTCCTCTCTCTCTCTCTCTCTCTCTCTCTCTTGATTCTCAATACAATGGTCTCTTGGAGATCCATATGATGTAACTCTTTTGTGGTGTCTTGTTGCATTACCCGTTTCTCCATGGACTTAATACACTAGATGCATGCTGGATAGCGGTCGATGTGTGGAGTAATAGTAGTAGATGCAGGTAGGAGTAGGTCTACTAATCTTGGACGTGATGCCTATGTAATGATCATTGCCTTGATATCATCATGAGTATTTGAAGTTCTATCAATTGACCAATAATAATTTGTTCACCCACCGTTTGCTATTTTTCTAAAGAGAAACCACTAGTGAAACCTAAGGCCCCCAGGTCTCTTTCTCATATTATTTGACTTTGCAGTCTATTTTCCTTTGCGTTTAGATTCTTATCTACTAAACCAAAAACCCAAAAATACTTTGCGTTCGATCTGTCAATCTACTACAAATTTACCTCACGTCTGTTAGCCAATTTTGAGGTGCCGTACTCCGGAAGGGATTCATAACCCCTTTAACACGTCGGGTTGCGAGGAGTTGTTATTTGTGTGCAGGTGATGTTTACGTTGTGTTGCTTGGTACTCCTACTGGTTCGATAACCTTGGTTTCACATCTGAGGGAAATACCTACCGCCGCTGTGCTGCATCATCCCTTCCTCTTTGGGGAAATACCGACGTAGCTTCAAGCGACACCAGGGAGGGGCGACATCGTTCCCAAGCAGCTGTCGCGGAAGAAAGCTGGGAGGGGAGGGGTGGCGGCGCTCCCAGGCCGCTGCTGCGGTAGAATGCTGGGAGGGAAGGGGCAGCGGCGCTCCCAGGCTGCTTCCACGATAGAAGGCTGGGAGGGGAGGGGTGGCGGCGGTCTGGTGGTGGATGTGCAGAATAAGGTGGGTGTTATCAGAATAAGACTCTTAAGGGGTGTTATCATAATAGGCCCACCCTACACACACACACACACACACACATATATATAATTGAAATAGACATCCAATTACATAAGTGACTATACAGATCATTCGCACACACCTCAATAAACAATTGCATGCATTCTAAACTAGGAGAAACGATCGTCTAGTCATCTACTCATTGTGATGCTCCCGCCACTACTTTGTGGCTTGATCCCTCATCTTGGGCAGGAAGAATACACTTCTTCATGTCAACGATCCGCCTGTACATTTCGTAGCTTGTGTACGTGTCCTTGTCCGCGTACTTGGCATGTTGTTCATCCAGCCTGTGATGCCAGACACTGTGCGAGGCGTTTTTTTATCCTTCTTCCTCTTATCCTTCACCTTCATGTAGTATGGGTCGATGATGGCCGAGGCAAGGTCAATCCGGGAGTTCTATTTGTTGTTGTAACTGCCCCAGACCTTGCAGTGGTCCTGGATGTTGAAAAGCTTCTGGAATTTCAAGCCTGAAACCTTGAGCGCTTTTAGATCGTTGGTGGTGTCCACTGTAGCGAAACTGTAGTCGGAGCTATTGATAAACCTGGAGAAACCCTCACAAGGCCTCGTGGCCAGGTGGTAGTGGTAGACGAGGACGTTATGTTGCATGCACAACTGGGTGACGACAACCTTCTAATCATACACGACACGACCGCTGGTATACTCGAGGTCGAAGCCGACCACTTGGTACTTGTCCTCAGTAGGCAACTTCTCCCACAATCACCAATGGCACCGGTCCTTCATCGTCGCTCAGCCACTCCACCATTATCAGAGGACAGCTCCAGCTCGGAGGCTACACCGTAGCGGCGGCTCAAACCCAGGCGTAGTGTAGTGCGTGTGACGTCCCTGTTGGGTGTGCGCAAAACACCCACCACCCGCTCTACTGCCGCTGCCCCTCGGTAGCTGTTGTCGCCACTCCACCATCTGCCACCGTGGCCGCCACACCACCGTCGAAAGCCAGGGCCATTACCTGCTCCGCCGACGTGGCCCGAAGGCGGGAGGTGGTCGTCGTGGCCGCCACCCCACTGTTGGCCACCGTGGCCATCACCCGCTCCGCCACCATAGCCCAAAGGCGGGAGGTGGTGGTCGTGGCCGCCACCCCATCTCCTGTCATCTCCGTTAGCCCACCATTGACCACCGGGGTCATGACCAGCTCCCCCACCGCCGCCCGAAGGCGGGAGGCGGAGGTGGAGGCCTGCACATGCATCAGCGAACTTGCGTGCTACATCGAGTTCCTATGGGAGGAGGAGGAGCACCTCGTCGAGCATGCAAAGAGCCTTACTGCCACTGTGGCCACAGAACACGCCGACACAGAGGCGAGGAATCAGGAGATCAACGAGGAGTCCCGCCACTTCGAGAGGGGTCGTCTGGAGCAGCAAAGGGCATTTGTGGTGAGCATCGCTGAAGGAGCAGCAGCGGCAAGCACTGTATTGCAGTTGTCCATCTCATCGGTAGGCTCCTCCTCCTCTGCCTCTTACTGACCGCGCTCGGTAGATGAGACGCTGCAGGAAGTAGTACAAAGCCCCATTATACGTCTCCGTCGTATCTACATTTCCAAACACTTTTTCCCTTGTTTTGGACTCTAACTTGCATGATTTGAATGGAACTAACCCGGACTGATGCTGTTTTCAGCTAAATTGCCATGGTGTTATTTTTGTGCGGAAATAAAAGTTCTTGGAATGACCTGAAAATCAACGGAGATTATTTTTGTAATATATAAAAAATACTGTAAGAAGAATGCACGTCAGGGGGCCCACATCCTGTCGACGAGGGTGGGGGCGCACCCCCCTGCCTCGTGGGCCCCCTGACGCTCCATCGACCTCAACTCCAACTCCATATATTCGTGTTTGGGGAGAAAAAATCAGAGAGAAGGATTCATCACGTTTTGCGATACGGAGCCGCCACCAAGCCCTAAACTCTCTTGGGAGGGCTGATCTAGAGTCCGTTCGGGGCTCCGGAGAGGGGAATCCGTCGCCATTGTCATCATCTACCTTCCTCCATCACCATTTTCATGATGGTCACCGCCGTGCGTGAGTAATTCCATCGTAGGCTTGCTGGACGGTGATGGGTTGGATGAGATTTATCATGTAATCGAGTTAGTTTTGTTAGGGTTTGATCCCTAGTAACCACTATGTTATGGGATTGATGTTGCTATGACTTTGCTATGCTTAATGCTTGTCACTAGGGCCCGAGTGCCACGATTTCAGATCTGAACCTATTCTGTTTTCATGAATATATGTGAGTTCTTGATCATATCTTGCAAGTCTATAGTCAC
Source organism: Triticum urartu (assembly GCF_003073215.2). Taxonomy (NCBI): domain Eukaryota; kingdom Viridiplantae; phylum Streptophyta; class Magnoliopsida; order Poales; family Poaceae; genus Triticum; species Triticum urartu. Next base: position 304,823,820 of record NC_053023.1, read on the forward strand.
CTATTATTTGTTATGATCCGTTAACCCCGAAGTGACAATAATCGGGACCACTACCGGTGATGATGGTAGTTTGAGGAGTTCTTGTATTCACTATGTGTTAATGCTTTGGTCCAGTACTCTATTAAAAGGAGGCCTTAATATCCCATAGTTTCCAATAGGACCCTGCTGCCACGGGAGGGTAGGACAAAAGTTGTCATGCAAGTTCTTTTCCATAAGCGCGTATGACTATATTCGAAATACATGCCTACATTACATTGACGAACTGGAGCTAGTTCTGTGTCACCCTATGTTATAACTGTTGCATGATCGATCACATTCGACATAATTCTCCATCACCGATCCAATGCCTATGAGCTTTTCATATATTGTTCTTCACTTATTTACTTTTCCGTTGCTACTGTTACAATCACTATAAAACCAAAAATGTTACTTTTGCTACTGTTACCACTACTATCATATTGCTTTGCTACTAAATACTTTGCTGCAGATATTAAGTTTCCAGGTGTGGTTGAATTGACAACTCAGCTGCTAATACTTGAGAATATTCTTTGGCTCCCCTCGTGTCGAATCAATAATTTTGGGTTGAATACTCTACCCTCGAAAACTGTTGCGATCCCCTATACTTGTGGGTTATCAAGACTATTTTTTGGCGCCGTTGCCGGGGAGCATAGCTCTATTCTTTGAGTCACTTGGGATTTATATCTGATTATCACTATGAAGAACTTGAAAGATCAAAGAACCAAGATTTTTCCCTCAACTACGAGGGGAGGTAAGGAACTGCCATCTAGCTCTGCACTTGATTCACCTTCTGTTTTGAGTAAACTTGCGACACCTACACATGCTATTGATTCCGATAGGTCGCATGTTATTTATGATGCCACTTCTGCTTTGCATGATACTTATGATGAAACTACTTCTATGCTTGATAATACTATGCCACTAGGTGAATTTCTTGATGAACAACTTGCTAGGGCTAGAGAGAATGGAATTATTGAACCTGATAATATTGATGAAAGTGATGATGAAGAAACTCCCCCTAGATATGAATTGCCTATTGTTCGTGAAGGCTATGTTATGGATGAAGAAACTGCTAGAGACTTCTTAGCTTGCAATGATAGATATGATCTTAAGAAATTATTAGCTAGGCATAAAGAAAAGTCTTTGAATGCTAGAATGAAATATGACCCTGCTTTTGCTACTTCACCTATCTTTATTACTGATAAGGATTATGATTTCTCTGTCAATCCTGAGTTAATTACTTTGGTTGAATCTGATCCTTTTTATGGCTATGAATATGAACTGTTGTGGCACATCTTACTAAATTAAATGATATAGCCACCCTCTTTACACATGATGAGAAAACTTGCTATTACTTTATCCTTAAGTTGTTTCCGTTCTCATTAAAGGGTGATGCTAAGACATGGTTTAATTCTCTTGATCATGGTTGTGTGCGTAGTCCCCAGGATATGATTTATTACTTCTCTACTAAATATTTCCCCTCTCACAAGAAACAACCTGCCTTAAGGGAAATATATAATTTTGTGCAAATTGAAGAAGAGAGTCTCCCACAAGCTTAGGGGAGGTTACTCTGATTACTTAATGCTTTGCCTGATCATCCCCTTAAGAAAAATGAAATACTTAATATCTTTAATAATGGACTTACCGATGCTTCCAAAGACCACCTGGATAGTTGTGTTGGTTGTGCTGTCAGGGAAAGAACTATTGATCAAGCTGAATTGTTATTGAATAATATGTTGACTAATGAAAATAATTAGACACTTGCTGAACCATCTCCTAAGCCAACTCCGAAGAAAAGGGGTATTCTATTTATCAGTCCTGAAGATATGCAAGAGGCAAAGAAATCTATGAAAGAAAAAGGTATTAAAGCTAAAGATCTTAAGAATTTACCACCTATTGAAGAAATCCATGGTCTTGATAACCCGACATAGGTAGTAAAGGTAAATTCTCTCTATAGATTTCATAAATGTGAAATTCCATTTAGAAAGTTTGCTAGCCAATGCTTGGATGAGTTTGATGACTTTATGGTTAAACAAGAAAACTTCAATGCTTATGTCGGTAGACAATTGAAACACAATGCTGAAATGCTTGAACACTTGAGTGATTATATGGCTAATGTTAATGGTGAACTTAAACTTATTAGTAAACATGCTTCTATGGTTACCACTCAAGTAGAACAAGTACTTAAAGCTCAGAATGATTTGCTCAATGAATTAAATAATAAGAAGAATGATAATGCTGTTAGAGTTATGACTATAGGAGGTAAAATGACTCTGGAACCTCTGTATCCTGAGGGCCATCCTAAGAGAATTGAGTAGGATTCTCAGAGAATTAATATTGATGCACTTAGTCCTTCTAAGAGGAAGAAAAATAAGAATGATAGGACTTTGCATGCTTCTAGTGAACCTGTTGTTGACACACCTGAGAATCCCAATGATATTTCTATTTCTGATGCTAAAACACAATCTAGTAATGAACATGAACCTAGTGATAATATTAATGATGATCTTCATGTTGATGCTCAACCTAGCAATGATAATGATGTAGAGATTGAACCTACTATTGATCTTGATAACCCACAATCAAAGAATCAACATTATGATAAGAGAGACTTTGTTGCTAGGAAGCACGGTAAGGAAAGAGAACCATGGGTTCAGAAACCCATGCCTTTTCGTCCTAAACCATCCAAGAAAAAGGATGAAGAGGATTTTGAGCACTTTGCTGAAATGATTAGACCTATCTTTTTGCGTATGCATTTGACTGATATGCTTAAAATGAATCCTTATGCTAAATACATGAAGGAAATTGTTACTAATAAAAGAAAGATACCGGAAGCTAAAATTTCCACCATTCTTGCTAATTACACTTTTAAGGGTGGAATACCAAAGAAACTTGGAGATCCTGGAGTACCAACTATACCATGCTCCATTAAAAGAAACTATGTTAAAACTGCTTTATGTGATCTTGGAGCTGGTGTTAGTGTTATGCCTCTCTCTTTATATCGTAGACTTGGTTTGAATAAGTTGACACCTACTGAAATATCTTTACAAATGGCTGGTAAATCAACTGCTATACCTATCGGTATTTGTGAGGATGTGCCTGTTGTGGTTGCAAACGTTACTATTTTAACGAACTTTGTTAGTCTTGATATTCCCGAGGACGATAGTATGTCTATTACTGTTGGAAGACCCTTTTTGAATATTGCAGGGGCTGTTATTGATTGCAATAAAGGCAATGTCACTTTTCATGTTAATGGCAACGAGCATACGGTACACTTTCCGAGGAAACAACCTCAAGTCCAGAGTATCAATTCTATTGGAAAAATTTCAACAATTACTATTGGAGGTTTTGAATTTCCTCTTCCTACTGCATTAGGAAAACAACGATTCAACTGTTACATGTTGTGGTAGTTGAACCCCTTTCCTCTGCATGACCTGTCATTGCCACAATAAATAGATGAAACCCACTAGCATGAGTAGGAATTTTTTGAGCCCTGATGTTCCTACTCATTCATGCTTGTTGTCATGCCTGCTACTGCTTAGAGTTGAGTCATGTCTGATTCATGGGGAATGAATTGGACCGTGGTGAACATGTCCTACCATTGAGAGCTAAGTGTGTGAACACGATTTGGTAAAGGTAGCGGTGAGAGGCCATGTAGGAGTACATGGTGGGTTGTCTCATTGCAGGCGTTCTCAGGAACTGAGTTCTGTGTTTGTGATCCATGAACAGTTACTACCACACATTGGGTTCTGGTAACTCGGCCCCTCTCGGCTTATTAATCAACTCGATCTCTGTCCAGGAGTTTCAACTAGTTTCTGGTGTTTGTAGGTAGTGTTAGTAGTCTACCAAGTGGCACCCGGTACAGGTGGGCTTGGGACAGACTAGGCACAGTGGCACGGTGTACCAAGTGGCACGCAGATGGTGGGCTTGGTAACCCTGCACACATCGTTTGTGGCCGTGAGCAACACCCCGGCCGGATCTCCTTGCGGATGGAACCCGAATAGGCGATAAACCTGGACGAGAGACTTGTGTGGTTAGTCAGGTCGTGGCCGACTCCCTCACCAGGCTTCCGCTTGAAGGTTGCCGAGGTACACGACGTGTACATGGTGGTAAGTGGCGAGAGCGTGTGTGAAGAAGTACACCCATGCAGGATTATCATTATCTATTCGAATAGCCGGATTCCTTGGATATGGAAACTTGGACCCCTTGCATCGTTCATAGACAAGTGAAAGTGGACACTCTAAAATGCGCAAGATAAGCGTGAGTGCTATGGATGGCGTTCTCATAGGGAGACTGGAGTGGATCCATAGTGGGGCATGGATATGGTGATTATGTGGACTCGTGCGCGCCACCTCGGAGAGTTATTTGCAGTAGTAGTTCAGGTTAGCCACCGAGTCAAAGCTGGCTTGCTGCAGTTAAACTCCACCACCCCCTTTGTTGCTACCAATGCATATGTAGTTAGTTCTGATGTAAGTCTTGCTGGGTACATTTGTACTCACGTTTGCTTAATTTATGTTTTGCAGAGAGACTTCAGTCTCGCTAGTTGTTCCACGTGGACTTCGACGTTTAGCTTGATACCTCAGCTACGATCTTGTGCCCTCGGCAGGATCTGGTAGATAGTCAGGCTTCTTAGCCTTTTTCATTTGTACAAGTTTGTACTCAGACATGTTAAGCTTCCGCATGTGCTTTGACTTGTATGCTCTGAATGTTGGGTCATGAGACCCATGTTTGTATTATCTGGCTCTTTGGAGCCCAATGAATAAATACTTGAGTCGTAGAGTTATGTTGTGATGCCATGTTGTATTTGCACATATTGAGCATATTGTGTGTATGATTGAAATGCTTGGTATGTGTGGGATCTGACAACCTAGTTGTTCATCATTGGTAGCCTCTATTATGGGGAAATGTAGTCTTGTGCTTCCATGAGCCATAGTAGTCTGCTACAGCCTGGTTCACCAAAGTCCTGCTAGCCCAGCACTACTGCTTTGGAACACTTAGACTAGCCGACATGTTATTCAATTCATTCCTGTGTCTGTCCCTTCGAGGAAATGTCACGCGATGACATCCGGAGTCCTGCTAGCCTGCTACAGCCCGGGTTCCCGGAGTCCTGTTAGCCCAGTTGCTACAGCCCGGATTCACATACTCCTGACCGTCATGCTCGATGTTGATTCATGTATGCATGTCCCCGTAAGTTAGTGCCACTTTGGGTTCACGACTAGTCATGTCGGCCCGGGTTCTCTATCATATGGATGCTAGCGACACTACCATATACGTGAGCCAAAAGGCACAAACGGTCCCGGGCCATGGTAAGGCGACACCCGTGGGGACACCGTGCCTAAGGCTGCAAAGTGATATGAGGTGTTACAGGCTAGATCGGTGTGACTTAGAATCGGGGTCCTGACATGTTGCCACCCGCGGCCCCAGCGGAGTGCCGCCCTACCATCCTCAGGGCGGCGCTGGGCCTGGCAACGTGGAGCGTGGGGCACTTCGGCGAGGTCTTCGGGGCGACGGCCTCGGAGGCCTACGTGCCACGCATGATGTACCAGGAGTATGCGCTGGAAGACGACCCTGGCTCATTTCTCGAGCCAGGCTGGGAGGAGGAGGCGCTAGAAGCTAAGGCCTTCCAGGAGCCCCCGAGGAGCCTCGCCAACCATGTCGGCGACAACAGCTACAGGGTACTACTAATCTATCAGGAGCAGGCTTACACTAACCATGGGGCGTAGGAGGATCAGGTCACAACGGCGGACGGCGGCCCCAGTTCAACGGCCTCCCTTCCACCAGGAGGAGCGCACTGGGGGATGCAGGGGAGGAGCCGGCAGCAAGGCCCCTCCCCACATCACCTGGAGCAGGGCGTCCCCTGGAGGTAGGCCCTCTGTCGGGGAGGTGCTGGTGAGCCTTCCCCCAGCAGAGGAACCGTGGTCGCCGAGGGCGCCGATGGCGTCCCCTTTGCCCCTTGGCTTCGTCCTGGTTTCCGGACACACCAACAGGGGCCGAGGGTGGTGCAAGGCAGGGCCCTCGTCTGGAGATATGAAGCAAGGCTCGCGCCTCTGAAGATCTCTGCTCGTGACACTCTCACGTAATAATGACTGGGGTTGTACATGCCCCGGAGTCTCAGGAGTGCCACCCTCGGGCCTCGGGGGCTCCCTCCCACGTCCTAGTGGCAACACTTAGCTCTGCGCTGGTGAGAAGACAAGAAGACTAGACTAGGCACCGGACACGGCCATTTGCCTTTTATCTCTTTTCTGTAGCCCTGTTTTTCTGGCTTTGGATTTAAATTTGAAGTTGAATTTTTATTGGTATGCACGGGGGGGGGGGGGATGTCTTTTCTCATTCGTACGATTTCTTGCAATCTAGTTCCTTGCCCTGATTCAGAGTTCGCACTTGCTGCCTCCCCCCTCACGAGCTCCTCACGAGCGGGGGCTAGGCACGGCGCACGCGCGCTGCGGGCATGTCCTTCCATGGCTGGTGCATGCTTCTCACGAGGCCCTCTAGGACGGATCGGCAGGCCCCTCAGAAGCTCCCGACCTCACGAGCCGGTCGGGAACTGGCCCTAACTAAGGTAAACTGTTGCAGTAAGCAAGTGGCGGGACTCGCGGGCTCATAAAAACACATCTCCAGCTTGGCCTAAGGAATGGAGGCAGTAATCTGTTTACATGAGGGGCTCCCCCTCCCAAAATGCTCTTACAACTTTCAGGGCCATGCCCGATCTTTCACATGCAGGGTTAATGACAAGGAAGCACGGGCTTAATCGTACATATCGCTCAGGCGTCCTCTGGGTCGCCCTCAGACGCGTCGCTGGCGTCGCCGTCACCATCGCCGGCATCACCGCCACCATTGCCGGCGCCGCCCACACCATCGTCGACCACGTCACCTTCATCCGCCACGACCACCACCGCGTCGTCCTCGGAGGTGAAGGCCCTGACTAGAGCATACACATTGTCTTCTACCCAGCACGCCAGGTTGCCCCGGATGGCCTCAGGCATAGGGGCAATGGCAGCATCCAAATCAAACTTGGGGTAGGTGTTCTTGAGGTGGTTGAAGACGCGGGGGAATGCGCGCCTGAGCAAGCCACAACTCCTCTCTTCAACAAGCTCGCGAGCCCTCTCTGATCGATTCTCCAGGCATGTCACCACATTGGTGAAGAAGTGGAGGTGACTGGAGTAATTGTTCGAGTGGGGATGAGGGGCATCTTCATCGTAGATGGTGCCCAGTGCCGCATTGGCTCTGATACTGAGGCTTTGGAGCATGGGGGCGTGCTCTCGCTCCAGCGTCCACCGCCGGGGCGCTTCCTCCCTGCTCTGCTGCACGGAGGACTCGGCGCTGGTGACCCGCTGCTGAAGAGAAAGCAGCTCGGCGCGGGCGGAAGCCAGCTCAGCTTGCACTGAGATCAGGGCTGCTGCGGCAGCTTCCTCGCATTGTCCCGCCTCAGCCAACCCCGACTTAAGGGCAATAGTCCGGCCCACTGCTTCGGCTTCGATGAGCTTCATATTCAAGTCGTACCTGCCCACAAGATCCGCGCGAGCCTCGGCCACCCGGCGATTGACCTCCTCCTGGGCCATGGCCTCCCGCGCGCCGACAACATCCTCCGCTTCAGTGACTTGGTGCTCCTTCGTCTCCAACTGCTCAAGCTCAAGGCTGCGCTCCGTGGCTTCCAATGCCAGTGCTTCCTCACGCTTTAGGATCTCTTCCTCCTCGGTAGACGTCCCCTTCATCGACGCTAGGGCTGCCTTGCGCACCTCTACTTGCTGCTCCAGGGAGGCACTCCAGGCTAGGAGCTCCCATGCGCGTTTCTCTGCGATCTCGCGACGATGATCAGCTTCCCGGGCATCTTTCGAGGCTTGAGCGCAGGCCTCGCGCGAGGTCGCAAGAGACGCCTCGGCCTTCGCATTATCAAGCTCGCGCTAGTGGTGCCCGAGGTTGATGGCCACCTTCAGTTTATGCTGCTCCTCCATCAGCCGAAGACCCTCGGCCTCGAGGCACGTGTCTACATCCACGAGTTCTCCGCCAAGCCGGCTCATCGTGCCCATCGCCTCCCGAAAGAGCTCGTGGCGGACGACACTCCGTTCATGCGCAAACTTGAGCGCGCGGCCAATTCGGTCCTCCACAGCGGGGGTCACCGACAGGATCCGAAGCGGCTCGCTCCCCTTCCGCAGGGGCTGAGGGCTGCCGCCCCCCGGTCGCCGACTGGGCTTCGGCGGGAGCCTGGTTGTGTTAAGGCTCACTACTCGAAGAAGAAAATAGACTGAAGCCATCCAACCGCCGTATACAACCAGAGGAGGAGCCCTTGGCACGCTCGTCGCACCCCTGACGAGGCCATGAAGAAGAGACGGCAGGAGCGCGGGCTCGAGGCGCCAAGCTAGCGTGTCTGCCTCTTCGGCCGACCTCGCGCCGGGGGCAGCATGCTGGCTTGGGACGCTCAATGCTAGCGGGAGATTCGAGGTAGGAGGAGGTTGCTTCCTGGGAGGCTTCACGGCCTTAGCATATGGGATCCTGAAGAGCCACCGTCAGGAAGGGAACCAGCACTCGAGGAATTACAAAGATAAGGTACTTACTCATCTATGGCAATGTACTTCCTCTATTTCAACGGCCGGAAGGCGCCGCTGGTGCGGCAGTTTGGGGACCCCTTCCTTTGCAGAGTGCATCGAAGTCTACACGCAGCCGGCCGAAGCGTTGGACTTGGCAACTAGCGCAGGGCGAGGCTGGTGAAGCGCCCGAGGAGGCGACCTTAGGAGCGCCAAGCTGGGGAGAGCCAACGGGTTCCGCCTCGCGATGACCTCCTGAAGCCTTGGGAGCTTCGACCTCAGGAGCAGCGGATTGCGCCGTCCCCTCAACTTCCATCCCATAGCAAGAGTTGCGAGCTCCCGGAGATGGCACCTCAGGAGCCACGGGCAGCGTCGACACCTCGGCACCCGCTCCTCCAGCCTTCGGTGGTGCTTGCCCCCCTGCGTCCACTCTTGGGGAAAGTGCGGCACCGGCGACAAGGAGGGGAACCACGGTGACGGGGTTCTCACGGGACCCCTCAAGGCCGACCGGACGCAGCCGCCATTTGTCAAAGGAGGCATCTACCCTGCGAACTCCACCCTGTTTGAGCAACAGTACAAGAGATAGCCCTCCAATGGCATATCGGCTGGCGAGGGGTCGCCCGCCAGGACCTCGAGCACCGTTATTCATGCCTCGAGCGGAATCCCTGACTCCTGAAGCCGCATGCGATCCTGACCGACAAACATGGCCCACACCAGCTGGGAATGCGCTGAAGTGGGGCGACGCGGCGTCGGAGGAACTCCTTCATCACCATGGGCGCGGTCAAGCCAAGATCTTTCAACTTCTTCAGCTGGAGCCAGACGAAGGCAAGGCGGGGGCTCTTAAGCTTCTCGTCAGCCCAGCCGGAGCTGGGGACGGCGAGCGCCGACGGAGGCAAGATAAAAGGGTTGAGCACTCCGGCATCCACATACACCGACCGCCTCCGGAACCCGCTCGCAGACGGCGGGAGTTCAAAGTCAACCCTGAGCCGGCCGTCGCTGCCATGGCCTGGAAGCTCAGGCACCCCAAGCATTGCCAGGGGTCGGTCAGGTGCAGTGAGAAGAAATGGCGCAGAAGGGCCACGGAGGGGGCGATGCCCACCATGGCCTCGCAGACAAAGGCAAATACGGCAAGAAGAGCGACATATTGGGGATCTAGGTGGAGCAGATGAATCTGGTAATGGGAATGCACGCGTTGAAGAAGGCGGAGAAGGGAGGGACCAGGCTAGCCCACAGGGCGTCAATGAAGAATTGGACCTCGGTGGCTCTTCTATTGACTGAAGCTTGGGGCGCGGGCCAGGCCGCCGTCCCTCCCCATTTGTTGAACCTGGTGGCGACCGCAAGGCGGACCTTGCCGATGGCCTCCTAATTGACCACCTGTGATCGGCCGATGGAGGGCTCGACGGCCAAAGGCAGGCTGGCTGAGGACAGGGCTTCTTCCTTTTCTCCGTCTGGTTCGGCACCATGGCGATGGACTGGACTGAGTTTAGGTTGGATTGGGAGAGGGAGCCAAGGTTCGAAGAAGAGGAGGATTCGGGGAGTGCGTTGCCAGCAATGGGGAAATAATTGCGTGGGATGCCGTGGCCACCTAGCCAGGCGGATATCAACGCAGCGTGGGGAAGCGGGGCCGCCCACATCCAATCGATCGCCATGCGTCAAGCAGGGCCACGGGCTATTGGGGCCCATGGTGCTCCGCACTTGCCCCTTGGCTTCGCCTCGAAGCCAAGCCCGAGCGCGCCTTGGGCCAGGGGGCTACTGTTAGTGTTCTGGGAACAGGGGTCCCCAAACTTACCCCCTGCAGCCCACAGCGTGGCTCCATCAGCAGCCCTGTACGGCCCATCTTCACCAGCAAACAATCAAGACCCTCGCGAGGGGCCAAGACACATGAGGCGGACGACACAAGACCTCGTCGGGGGCAGCCTCACCAGGCTGGGTCGCGTGGAGCGGAGAAATCAAGCCAAGGGACACCTCGCGAGGTTTCTATGACGCAAGCCATGACCACTGGAGCCAGGCGGGCACCAGTGCGCAGTGTCCTCGTTTCCTATTAGGTGCTAAAGAGGAAATAGCAGGTGAGGAGTCCCGAGGCATCATGCAAAGGTTTCCATATCGGTGCAACGAGACCAAGACCAGTAGGACGACAGGACGGAGGTCACCGTGGAGCCCAAGATAGCGTCACCACCGGAGCCTTTGGCAGGCGAAGACTACTTTTGTCAGGATAACTTGTACCAGTTGTCTCCCTTTGAATTTGGCCATTGTGGGATCCCTTCCCGCTCAATATTTGGTAAGAGGACCAGGGCCTCTATAAATAGGACTAGCCACCATAGTAGGAGGAGACGAGAACTGATCCAGAGAGAGAGAGAGGAGAGATCACATCTAGATCATCCTCAACCACACAAGTTCGCCAAGCACAAGAACACCTCTCCTCAGGAGGCTATTCTTCCCTTGTAACTGTTCATCCTTAGCCCAAGAGGCAATCCACCACACCACACTAGACTAGGGTATTACACCACATAGGTGGCCCGAACCAGTATAAACCCTGTGTCTCTTGTTCTTTGGGTTCGTCGAGCTAGGCCGTGAGATCATGAAGTGCGCGAGCTAGAGAGGGGGGATCTTCGTGTGCACACTAGTGTTCGAACCTCAAGGGTTTTGCTAGAACTTGAAATCCGATAGCAGTGTCCTGGGGAGTTGAGGTCCAAGGTGTTTTTGTCATAGTGCTTATCGTTTCAGTTCCAGAATACTAGAGTCCGCCGACATCGAAAACACTTCTATAATCTTTGTGGTGAGACTAGTTTGATGAAACGCAGTACTTGGGAGAGCGATCAGATGTATTGCCATAGCTAGTATATCAGATATTTCGAACGTCTGAGGTACACGATTTCCGAAGGTTTCTTGGTTATGTGTTGAAGGATGGATACAGTTGGAGCGTAGGGCTTGTTAGTTGTGTGATATATTGTGCCTCCCTGTATCCCCAACACCAGATTGCAAAACCAGAAAGTTTCGGGAGTTAATAGGTGGGAATTCAAGTAGTTGTCTAGGATATCTTTTCGACAGATGCATGATATGAGATTGGGGTTCGACGTCTAGTGGTCCGCCTATCCACGGTTGGTTTAACAGTGGTCTCGTTGTGTCTTAAAGAGTCCTTGGCTATGCTGACTCGGGGACACTTCATATGCCATGTGCACTGCCTTGTACATGATGGTGCTATACGATCTAGCCCGGGTGGGCCCCGCCACAAAAATTTCGGACGAAATCTCTATCATATGTTTGTTTTCGGCTTATTCTGCAAGCCAATCCTCTGTTTTGTTTTGAGTTTTGGTATTCAAGTTCCTTCAATGTCAAGTGTTGATTCCATACCTTTTGCTAAATGGTGTTCTCATACTTCTACGTGAATAATAATCCTTCTTGATCATTGCGGTTCCCATGTTAATTCTTTTCCAACTGGCGTGCTTCTTGTCAAGATGATCCTATCATTTTCTCCATTCGCAAGATCACTTCTCAGTTTTCCCGACGGTGTTTGTTTCATCTGTCCCAAGTTGCCTTTGTTTTCCCGCCATCCCACCCTTTTTCTTCAAGTAATCAGAATGCTTAATCTAGTATCCTTTTTATTGTGGGAAGTCTCTTCATTCCTTTCCTTCAATGATCTTACTCGGTGATTTCTCGTGGAGATGCTCAGGAGCTATAAGTGCATCATTCCTCGTTCTTTTTTCTGGTCTCGTGGTTTCAATTCAAGCTTCGATGTTGATCATGTCCCTTTCCCTGTTTCAAATTCTTTCTGATGCCGGTGCACCTCTTAATCATTCACTTCTCGCTATTAATTTGCTCTGGAGTGTTGAAGATATCTCGGAAGATTCATGATTCCATTCTTAATGCGTTCAAGTTATTTCGAGGTTGTTATCTCATTCAAGCCATTTAACTCAACCGGTGGAATCTCCCTTTCAACTAATCATTCAACGGTGTATCTTTTAGTGGGACATAACCCACAGGTCTTTTCCCAGAATCTTACCTAACTCTTCTAATTCTTTTTCGGAGTTATTCTAAAATTCATTTCAACTTTTGACGTAAGAATGGATTCCATCACTCATATGCCTCCTCCAAGATTGCTTTAAAATTCTTTTCGCCATTGGCTCAATCTTTCTATTCTTCATTATTCTGGAGTGTCTCAACAATTCATGGTGGTATTTCTCGTCGTCATTCTCGAATTTTGAAGATCGAAGAAGATTTTTTCCTAAATCTTGGTCCGTTCTCTTCAAGATTCGTGGTTCTAGCTTCATGTCATCCTCTCAAATCATTTCCAATCATGAGAATTCTTTTCATACACATCTGAAGCATTTCATGAGTTCTTTCCATTTTATTCCTACGAAGGCCATCATTTTAGAAGATTTATTCATTCTCAACATTCAGCTCTCATTCCTCAATTCTACCAGCCGGCGCATCATTCAAATATCCTCTTATCAGTTCATGATCTCTTCATTCTCTCATATCTGATTTCCCTCAAGCATCTTCCTTCATTTTCTAATTCTTCTTAGTGATTTGTTCTCTTTGCCTCGTTCATTTTCTAATTCTTCTCAGCTATTTAATCATCAGCATAGTCATTACCACCAACACTAGTTGTTTAATCATCATAGTCATAGTGTAGCACATTATCATCTTCAAACTCATTCTAGCTAGCTAATCACTACCAACACTAGCTACGGTACCTATCTAATCACCACCAACACTAGCTAATAATAATCATCATAGTCATTACCACCAACACTAGCTATTTAATCATCATAGTCATAGTGTAGCACATCATCATCTTCAAACTCATTCTAGCTAGCTAATCACACCTTCTTCTCTCTCCCTCAGATAAAATACCATAGAACATGTGTAGCTCTCCGGATTCATCATATTGGTGCATGCAGATGAACCTGTCTCCTAATTGTGGGATGCGCTTCTGATTGCTACCCCCTAGTACTTCCCTGCAATCCTTCACCATTTTGCTCCAGTGTTTCACTATTAAGCATTCCTCGGTTTTAGAAATCTTGAATGCACTCATGTGCGCTATAGGTGTCTTGGCCGTAAGCTAATCATTGCCATGCGACCTTTACTCTCGGTCCAATGAGGCACAACTATCATCGGGAGTCCCCATTTAAGAACACCGTATAGTAACATACTTAGCAATGAAGTTTAGCTTAAAAAATAATGTATGCAAAAGATGCACTGAGGACAAATAGTAAAAATCTTACCATATTTCCTTAATAGATGTGACCGTAGTTCAATACAAACACTATTGGTCGCACATTTTGAGTACTAAGATCCTCAAGCCATGAAACATAATGACTTATCTCCTCACAGTTTAGCAACCCCGGGACAATGGACGGTCATGTCTACCAAGTGTCGGGCATGTTTGTTTGAATGGAAATAAGCTGTCAATAGGAATTAGTTGTCAACTATTTTTGAATAAACAATATCGAAGACATAAATATGTGTAACAAACTCACATAATGGTAGAACTGGAGGCATCCGCACATCGACCCAGATGTCGATATTAACTTCAATATCATCTTCCGGACGAATATCAAAGGTGATAACCATATTAGTCTCAAATGCATAAGCCTTGCATAGTGCTTGCCGAGTTTTGCATTCAAAATAGGTGTAGGTGTCTGCATTGTATAATTTTGCGTCAAAAGTATAACCATGCTTGGTCTTCAAGTTAACTCTCTTTACCTCCATAGTTTTCATAGGACTAAAACCTATCTTATCCAGGATAAAACTTCTTGCATGGCATGGGAAACGCTAGTAGAATAGTAAAAAAATAAAATTATAATTTGAAGCAAAAGAAGAACAAGTCATGCTTAATTATGAAAAAGACTTGTCATTGTGACTTACTGTATCCACTATGAAGGTCTCATCCAGCTTGATGCTGAAGCGCCTACCATCAACTAGGAAATTTCTGTCGCGCAGGTCATGCTCGTCTTCGCAGTATTCACACATACTGAAATACTTTTCGTTGTCAGACATTTCCTATGTTCATAGTTGAAACACATGCTACTTAAAGTCAACTCGAAATGTCGTTTGATTCTCTTACTAGCAAATCTGGGGCACTCGATACTTCCTACATATTCTAGCACATGTGATGCTTAAATTCACAGAAAAATACGGCATGAACTTTGCTAAAATAGGACATATCGAGCGCCTGAAATTTTCCAGAACGAAAATGAATCAACACTCCGGCAAAACATAGGCCACTCAGAAATGAATGAACACTTCACACATGAGCATAAGCTGGTGCTCATTGCATTTTAATGGTTCAATATTGACAATTTTTTTGAATATATCTTATAACCCAAACACTTCATTTGGTTAATAAGCATAACTAAATACCCTAGTCTTACTTTATTCAACACCGAGGAGTGGAGAAGGAGGAGGTGGACTTTTAGCTCACCGACTCGGGTGTAGAGGAAGTAGAGGTAGCTCGGATGACGATCACTCCAAGGAGACACGACTCTACAAAACCTGCATATTCCACCAAGTAAAATTTTAATTAGATCATCAAATCTCATATAGCATTCTTTGATGACAAAGTGATAGTGACATAAATTCACTAGTTCTATTAATTCAACTAGTTAAACTAAGCACTTAGTAAAAATAAACTAGTTCTATTTATTTTCTTACTAAAATTAAACTAGTTCTATAGTGAAATTTTAATTAGATCATCAAACCTCATATAACTTAATTTTCTTACTAAAAACAAACTAGTTCTATTAATTAAACTAGTTCAACTAAGCACTTACTATAAATAAAAATAATTATTTTTCTTACTAAAAATAGTAAAAACTACATTATACAAGAACAGTACAAAAAAGTTTAGGGTTCAGGAGAGATGGAGGGAGGAGGTAGGAGGAGGAGGGAGGAGGGAGGAGGAGGGGGCGAACGGAGGAGGAGTGGAGGGGGAAGTAGGAGGGAGGAGGGGGCGGCTGGGCGAGGAGCGAGGGGGGAAGAGGGACGAGGGGGAGGCTGGAGGTGGAGGGAGGGGCGCGGTAGGGAGGAGGGAGGAGGAGGAAGGATTACCTCGGTGGAGGAGGAGGAGCGGCGGCGGCGGCGACCACGCGGTGGGCACGTGGCGGACGACGAGGGGTGCGGGCGAGTGAGAGTGGAGAGGAAGAGTGGGGGCAGTCGGTTGGGGAAGGTAAAGTTGAACTTAGCAATAGCGAGGGATATGAAAAACCGTTACTACTAAGTTCAATAGCGGTAGTGCGCCTGCAATACAGGCGCTACTACTATACCTTATAGGGTGGCAATGTCATGTCATTTTTAATGGTAGCTCATTTTGTAACTAGCGCGCTTCTGCTACTTTTATAGCAGTAGCGCTGTTTATCCACACGCGCTTCTGCTAAGTAGCATTAGCGCCTTATTTTAAACCACGCTGCTGGTAATATTCTGTGTATAAGGTTTTCCCTAGTAGTGTCTCTTCCGTTTGGTCTTGTCTTGGATGTTGCAATCTTGCTCTTGAGCCCTTGTACAGTCGGGACAACGTACCTGGGGTCTGTTGCACCGTTAGGTGGTGTCATGATTGCTCCCCCTCCCGTTGCATCGGGTCCAAACGAAGGCCAGCTTGGCGTCCAGCCACTAGAGTTCATCGCCAACCTGCGTGCTCCCCCATGTAGTCGCCTTCAGCTTCCATCCCCCTTCGCTAGGGTGATAGAGGTTGAACATCCGCCGGGTCTGAGGCTGCACATGAGGGGTTGTCGTAATGGAAGTATGCGGGCGTACATAGAGTTCCCTACACCTCATGTCATGATTCTCCGACGTGGCTGGAAGACCTTCGCACGTACCCACAACTTGTCGACGGGGCACGTTCTCCACTTCAAGCTAATGGACGACATGTTGCTCTCTGTCAAGGTCTTCGATCATTCGGGTGCTCGCTTAGGGTGCTGCGCGAAGAGCTCGACCAGCAACGAAAGCTCCTCCTTGAGCGATACGACAAGGAGGACAGTGACGGCGATGATGGCGGAGCCGATGGGGAGGATGATTGCTCCGACTCCGGCTGAACACCAGCCGCACCATCACCGTCAGCCAGTGGCACCACCATCTGCACCTGCATCTCCTCCCCGGCAAGGCGATTTGCCAGGGTGTTGGGTGAAGGTGGCATCTTCGCCTGCTCCAGCAGTCTTCCAGCAAGACCATGCAGCCTTCCTCGTGGGTTCCGGCTTCGTTCGCCCTGCCGCATCCTGCTGGCCATGGTAGCGGTGACCAGGGGATCTCCCCGCCGCTCTCCCCATGCATCACCTTCTTATGCACCCTCCCGATCTTGTCAGGCCCCGTCCCATGGGGCCTGACGTGATCAGGCCGTGCTTCTGCCCAGGCGCTCCTATTTCCCTCTTCGCCTCCCACCATAGTTCCTATGAGGTAAGTGACAAGAAAGGGATTATAGGGCACTTATCTTATTTTTTGTCAAAAATATGTAGGCGCTTGCCAAACTTTAATCTTAAATATATAATCTATTTTATCCATGTTTGTGCTCTGTAAGATTTGTACTTGTTTATCAGCATATTAATGAAAAAGACAAGCCTTGTCAGTGTCGCGGGAAACCACGACCACCTATGGGACCAGAGGGCCCCTTGCTGGTTCGATAGGGGGACATCGTGTTGCACAAAGAGCAGATGAGCGTGGGGCAGCATGACAGAGATCACGCAGACAATTTTACCCAGGTTTGGGTCGCCGTGTGGCGTAAAACCCTACTCCTGCTTTGGTGTATTGATGGTGGAAAGGTGGTGGAGGAGCGCAGTACACTTTCCTGGCAGGGGTTGCCTCAGGGAGGCTGAGGGAGTCCTGGATTAGGGGGACTCCGGACAACCGGACTATATCCTTTGGCCGAACTTTTGGGCTATGAAGATACAAGATTGAAGACTTTGTCTCGTGTCCGAATGAGACTCTACTTGGCGTGGAAGGCAAGCTAGGCAATACGGATATGTATATCTCCTCCCTTGTAACCGACCTTGTGTAACCCTAGCCCCCTCCCGTGTCTATATAAACCGGAGGGTTTTAGTCCGTAGGACAACATACAATCATACCATAGGCTAGCTTCTAGGGTTTAGCCTCTATGATCTCGTGGTAGATCAACTCTTGTAATACTCATATCATCGAGAACAATCAAGCAGGACGTAGGGAATTACCTCCATTAAGAGGGCCCGAACCTGGGTAAACATCGTGTCCCCTGCCTCCTATTACCATCCGCCTTAGACGCACAGTTCGGGACCCCCTACCCGAGATCTGCCGGTTTTGACACCGACATTGGTGCTTCCGTTGAGAGTTCCATTGTGTTGTCACCGTAAGGCTTGATGGCTCCTTCGATCGTCGGTAGCGATGCGGTCCAGGGTGAGGTTTTCCTCCCCGGACAGATCTTCGTATTTGGCGGCTTCACACTGCGGGCCAATTCGCTTGGCCAGCTGGAGCAAATCGAGAGCTACGCCCCTGGCCATCAGGTCAGGTTTGGAAACTTGAATTACACCGCCGACATCCGTGGAGACTTGATCTTCGACGGATTCGAGCCCATGCCAGGTGCGCCGCACAGTTGCGAAGAGCATGACGTAACTCTATCGTCGGACAGTGTTCAGGAGATCACATCTGCAACTACTCCGGCCATCAATCCGGAGCAAGTCGCGCCATCCGAGAGCGGAGGGATGGACCCCGCCATGGAGGCCGCACTCTCATTGGCGATAGAGCCGGATACTGACTTCACCCCTTACAAGAGTCGTGTCACCGAACGACTGGATTTATCTCCGGCCACGGACTCCGAGCCGCTTACATCCGTACCCGTCGAATCTGACTGGGCGCCGATCATGGAGTTCACCTCCGTGGACATCTTTCAGCACTCGCCCTTCGGCGATGTGCTAAATTCCTTAAGGTCTCCCTCCCTATTAGGAGAACCTTGGTCGAACTATGTCCGGCTAGAATGGGATGCGGATGACGAAGAAATTCGCTGCCCACCCACCACCCACTTAGTAGCCACTGTCGACGACTTAACCGACATGCTCGACTTCGACCCTGAGGACTTCAATGGTATGGACGACGACGCCGGAGACAAACAGGAACCACCGCCCACAGGGCGCTGGACCGCCACCTCAGCATATGATATATATGGTGGACACCCCCAACGAAGGCAATGGCGGCGAGACAGCGGAGGATGCCCCCTCCAAGCAACCCAAGTGCCGACGTCAGCGACACCACTCTAAGTCCCACCATAGCAAAAACAGCGATAACAGCAGAAGAGGAAATAACAGCCAGGTCGACTCTAGAAGAAAGGACGACTTCACCACCCCGGTGGCAGAGCACGATCAAGATGCAAATGGCGAACATAGTACGGATCCGGCGTCCAAACACGGCGACGCCAAGGATAAACCTCATCAAACCCCGTATGGGGAGGGAAACAGTCCAAACGAAGATGCACACATCATCCCGGAAACGCACTTGGAACAAGAGAACCTTCGCAGAAGGCTTATTGTCACAGCCAGGAGCCTGAAGAAACAGAAGCAAAGGCTTAAGGCTGCACAAGATACGCTCAACAGCAGGTGGAACAAAGTGCTCGACAAGGAAACAAAGTACGGTGGAAGCTACCACACAAGCTATTACCGAAATTCGACGATGAGGCCTTAGAGCCCACACAGCCGAAGAATGATATGGCCAACCGGCCGGATCCACCACCTTGTGAACGCGATAGAGCGGATAACAAAGTCGCGCACAAGTCAACACATGATCTACGTGAGAACTTGCGCCAAAAATACGACGCGACTAGATCCATCTATGGATCTAGGAAGCGCGCTATGGTACAAAACCAAAACCGAATACTTCAACCGTCCGAACACCATGGCACATCGCAATGCAGGGCTGCCGCACACCCCTTTTGTTTCACTGATGAGGTGCTGGATCACGAATTCCCAGAAGGATTCAAACCAGTGAACATAGAGGCATACGACGGGACCACATACCCTGGAGTCTGGATCGAGGACTTTATCATCCATATTCGTATGGCTCGCAGAGACGATCTCCATGCCATTAAATACTTGCCCCTCAAGCTTAAGGGGCCAGCTCGGCACTGGCTGAAAAGCCTCCCTGAAAAGTCAATTGGAAGTTGGGAGGAGCTCGAGGACGCTTTTTGGGCTAATTTTCGAGGGACTTATGTCTGACCTCCGGATGTAGATGATTTAAATCATATAATCCAACAGTCCGAAAAGTCCGCCCAAAAGCTTTGGAACAGGTTCCTCACTAAGAAGAAGCAAATCGTCGACTGTCCCGATGCCGAAGCCTTAGCAGCTTTTAAACACAACGTCCGAGACGAATGGCTCGCCAGACACCTCGGCCAAGAAAAACCGAGAACAATGGCAGCCCTAACAAGCCTCATGACCCGCTTTTGTGCGGGAGAAGACAGCTGGTTGGCCCATAGCAGCACCAGCGACCCAAGCACATCCGAAGTCAGGGATGGCAATGGAAAACCACGATGCAACAAAAACAAGCGTTGAAATAAAGAAGGTAGCCCAGATAACACGGCGGTAAATGTCGGATTCAGGGGCTCTCGACCAGGTGAGCGGAAAAAGCCTTTCAAAGGTAGCAGAGAAGGACAATCTGGCCTAAACAAAATTCTTGACAAGCTCTCTCAGATTCGCGGCACCCCCGACAAACCTACAAATCATACCCACAGAGAATGTTGGGTCTTCAAGCAAGCTGGTAAGCTAAACGCCAAACACAAAGGGGAGGAGACACCAAGTGAAGACGAGGATGAACCTCGCCAACAAAGCACCGGAGGATAGAAAAAGTTCCCACCGGAGGTAAAAATGGTAAACGTGGTCCATGTGACGAAGAGGAGAAGCAAGCATGCACTCTGAGACACACGCGCCATAGAGCCCGTCACCCCTAGGATCAACCCCTGGTTGGCCTGCCCGATCACTTTTGATCGTAGGGATCACGCGACAAATATCCGACATGAAGGAATGGCGGCCTTGGTTTTAGACCCAATAATAAACGGGTACCATCTTACACGAGTCCTCATGGACGGCAACAGTGATCTAAATCTGATATATCAGGACATAGTCCGCAAAATGGGGATAGACCCGAAACAAATAAGCCACAGTAATACTACCTTCAAGGGAGTAATACCAGGCCAAGAGGCCCGCTGTACGGGCTCTCTACTACTAGAGGTGGTTGTCAGGACCCCGATTCCAAGTCACATCGATCTAGCCGGTAACACCTCATATCACATTGCGGCCTCACGCACGGTATTCCCACGGGTGTCGCCTTACCATGGCCCGGGACCGTTTGCGCCTTTTGGCTCACGTATATGATAGTGTCGCTAGCATCCATATGACAGAGAACCCGGGCCGACATGGCTAGTCGTGAACCCAAAGCGGCGTAGACCTATGGAGACAGGCATACATGAATCACATCGAGCATGTCGATCATCAGCGAGTGAATCCGGGCTGTAGCACTGGACTAATAGGACTCCGGGGAACCCGGGCTATAGCAGGCTAGGCAGGACTCCGGATGTCACCGCGTGACATTTCCCCGAAGGGACAGACATAGGAACAAAGTGAAACACATGCCGGCCAGTCAAGTGTCCTGAGCAGTAGTGCTGGGCTAGCAGGACTCCAGTGGACCGGGCTGTAGTGGACTACTATGGCTCGAGGAACACTAGACTACATTTCCCCATAAGAAAGGCTGCCAAGGATAAACAACTAGATTGTCAGATCCCACTCATACCAAGCATTTCAATCATACACACAATATGCCTGATATGAGTACATACAACATGGCATCACAACAAAACTCTACAACTCAAGTACTTTATTTAAAGGCTCCAGAGAGCCATACATCACATGTTCATATAGGTAGGGGTCACATGACCCAACACTCAAGTCATACACGCATACAAGCACATGCGGAAGCAAATAGTCTGAGTACAGACACTAGAAAGAAAGAAGGCTTCTCGAAGCCTGTCTATCTACATAGGGCCCTCCATGGCCAGGATCACCACCTGGGTGGCTAGTCACTCGTCGACATCAAGGTCTACATAAAACCCATCGGAGGGGGTGGTGTTGTCGTCTGAAAACAGTAATTAAGCAAGCATGAGTACAAGGGTAGTCAGCAAGTCTTACATCAGAACCTACTATACATGCTCATTCTCAAGAAGGTGGTGGAGTTATTGCAGCAAGCCAGCTTTGACTCCTGGCTAAGCTATCCTACGGAACTCCACTAGTAAAACAGTTTTTCGCACACGAGTCCACTAATCACCAACACAATACTCCACCGGGGATCCTCCCTCGTCATCCTACGAGAGGGCCATCCTCGGTACTCACACTTATCTTGAGTCTTTTGGTTGTATCCATTAGCTTGTCTATGAACTGTATAGGAAACCAAGTAGTCCTTTACCGCGGACGCGGCTACGAATAGTTTTATACCCTGCAGGGGTGTACTTCTTCATACACGCTTTCACCACTTACCGCCGTTTACACGACATGTACTCGGCAACCTTCAAGCGGAAGCCCAACGAGGGTGTCGGCCACGTCCTACCTAACACTCAAGCCTCTAGTCCAGGTTTAACGCCTATTTAGGTTCCATCCGCAGGGAGTCCGGCCGAGGATTCCACATACGGCCCCGAACAATGTGAATAGGGTTCCCGAGACACCAAACGGGCGACTCGGTACACCATGCCACGGTGTATCTACCGCAACATAGCCCACCCCTAGGGTCAGCACTACGCACGGCCGCCAACACATAACCCACAAACACCAGAAACTATTTGTAACTCCTGGACAGAGTACTAGGGTGATTAAGAAGCCGAGAGGGTCCATTGGTTTCAGGCCCAATGTATGGTAGTAACTGAATCTTAAATCACACATACAGATCTCAGTTCTTAGGGACGGCCTCAATGAAAAAACCCACCATGTACTCCTACATGGCCTCTCATCGATACCTTTACCAAATCATGTTCAACACATCCCTCACATTACCGACATAATCATTTCACTCTAGCCCATCACACAGATGAACCAAACCTGACACAACTCTAAGCATAGCAGGCATAGCAAGGTAGGAAACACATACACGGCTCAATCAACTCCTACACATGCTAGTGGGTTTCATCTAGTTACTGTGGCAATGACAGGTCATGTAGAGGATAAGGGTTCAACTACCGTAGCACACAGCAGTTTGAATCGCGTTGTCTTAATGCAGTAAATAAGAGCAGAAGCGAGAACATGGGTTTGTATCGGAATGATCAATGGGTTGCTTTCCTGATGTAGTGGTAGTAGGGTACTGCCCTTCAGACGGATACTCGGGGTTATCCTCGGAGGCAGAACCTACCACGAAAGACACACCGAACATAATCACCACATGATGATATGCAACAATATGATGCATGCTATGACATGGCAAAATGAAAGTGTCTTGGCCTAATGCAAGCTAAAACAGAAAGGAACGAACTCATTTGAATCAAAGATTCAAATGTTAGCTCATTTAACATGGCCTTATTAGTGCATTATCTTATTTTGCTTAAACAACAAGGTTATCTTGTTTTGTCATGCATGAAACCATTACAGATGGATAGATTGAATTTTTCCGATCATTTTTCATATATAAATTGTTTCATTTGGAGTTATGGTTGATTTTCTATGATTTTTAGAAGTTTTGGCTATTTTCTGCAATTTCCTATATAAGAATAATTCCAGTAATTGAATTAATGCGTCGGCATGACATAGGTGTGACGTCAGCGGATCAACTGGGCCGGCCAGGTCAAACCTGACTGGTGGGCCCTGTCTGTCAGTGGCTCAGCTAATTAACATGATTAAATTAGTACTAATTAACTGTCAGTGGGGCCTGGGCCCACATGTGAGTGGCTAAACTAATTAAAATTAGTTAACTCTAATCTTAAACTAATTAGCAAGTCAGCCCCACCTATCATAGGCTTAGGGGGAGTCAACCTGGGCCCACACGCCAGTCCATGGTCAAAGGGGGTCAAACTCGCCAGCGTTTAGCCGCCGGCGAGGCCAGACGCGGCGGAGGGCTCGGGTTTTGCACTTCGGCGACCAAAAGGACGGCGGAGACCATCTACGTGATGCGGGGAGTGAGTCGCGTCGAGTGGTGGAAGTAGGTGGAGCTGGGGTGGCCAGAGACGACGGCGGCGAGCACGTCCGCGGCGGCCGGAGTTCGGGCGAGGTTGAACTAGTCGCTAGCAGGCACGGCGAGGGGCGCGCGGGGGTGCAACGGGCTCCTGCGAGTGCATTGAAGATGAAGGCGTGCTCGGTTGTGACCCAACGTGACTGTGGCCATGACGGCGACGTGCGGTGGCGGCAGCGAGCTTCGGCTCCGATGGCCATGGGGGTTAGAGAGCGCAGACGAGCGCGGGGAGAGGGGGAAACGGGTCAGTAGCTCACTGCGGTTGCAGGGGAGCGAACGGCGAGCTCGGGGAAGAGCTGGAGCAAGCGGAGCGACGAGGGGGATCTCTAGAGATCGAGGTTGAAGATGAGCTCGGTGCAGCGTCTCCGGGGCGAGTGAGCGCTCGGGGATGGGTCGAGGCGAAGCAGCGGACGACGGTGGAGCTTCTTGGCACGGCGAGGCAGCGAGTGGACGGCGGTGCCTGCGGTGGTGCTTGTCGGCGGCGACGGCTGTGCTCGGCAGGTGATGGGGAGAGAGCCAGAGAGGGGAAGAGGCCACAGGGAGAGTGGGGAGAAAGAGAGGGGGACGTGGGGGAGTGCGTGGCACTCGTAGGCGCGTCCGGGGCGTCGGCGGAAGCTGGAGGTGGCCGGCGTGTGGCCGGCGTGTGGCCGCGGGAGCCGGCCACGCGCTTCTCGTCCTCCTCCTCCAGGAGGACGACTGGCAAGAGCCAGTGGACTGGGCCGAGCCGGTGGGCTAGGTGGGCTGCGCTAGGTAAGTTCTGTTCTCTCTCTCCTTTTCTGTTTTTTTATTTATTCTATTATTTCTGTAAGTTCAGGGCTTTATTAAAAATGCCAGGGCATTTCCATAAATCATAAAATTAATCATGGCCACTGCTTAGAATATATCCAACAACAAACATTTTGGTTTATGATTATTTGAGCATTTAAAATATTTTATAGCATTTAAATGCCCAAATGCAAATACTATAAGAATTAATTCAATGACCTTAAGATGTCCTAGAAAAATGTGCACCATTTTTGTCCAAGGTTTTAACCCAGAACAAAAAGGGTGGGCTTTCTAGAAGGGTATTTCAGGTTCATTGAAAAAGTTTTTAGTAAACCCTAGTTGTTCCAGGGGGGGTGCTGGGGGTTGTGTCATCCCCATTTCAAATTTAAGAGAAATTTAAACATGATGCACACGCTAATGCTTGAACTGGCTAGGGTGTGACAGTGGTATTCGGTTCTCCCGATAACTTCCGAAGCGAAATGTTAACTTTCCACGTCGCTCCATTCCGAAGTGGTTATCAAGCACTACTCAGAAGAATGGCTTTCGCTCGTTTTAATGCAATACCACATTATGCTTTTCGCAAGCTAAAAATGCCCAGTCCACATGGCATCAACACAGTTAGCGGAATTACCGAACGTTCCTTACGTACGGAAGAGGATGCGGCGGCTTTAACAGCCGCGAACAAGACGGCCTCACCAACCAGAAAAAATGGCAGGTCGTCAAGACCACGGACATAGTTAGACGAGTCCGGCGTTCCATCACATATAAATGAGATTGGTTTGATGATCAAACCCTCATAGATGATACCAGGGGCTTCCCGCGTGTAATCAGGGCCAGCCCGGCTCAACTTGACTTCTCTCGAATTTTGATAGTTCATTGATAATAACCAATTCTTCTTTTTTTGGCGCGGCAACTTTCACCTAAGTTCTTTCCTTTTACAGATGACAATCGTGCTACACCCGTCCAGGACATGGCACAACGGAGACACAAGCGCAGACGTGCAGCAGGGACCCGCCCAAAGGTTTCTTTTTAGATTAAGACCCTGCGTAAACCTTTTTTTACTATCTCTTGTTGCTCTCATCCTCCGGATACTCCACACAATCGAGAAGGATGCTGACGTTATTGGCATGTGGCAACGTCAGGATATTGCACGTACCTGGACACATGGGGTTTATTATTGAGGGCATTGTTTAGCCCGGTATATATTATAAAGACCGAACACCTTAGGGAGTGTTCGGCGTCGCAAGTTTGGCCCTATATGCATCAGCTCCGAATCATGTCTTTGGTAAAATGTTGGGTTTGCCCAGCTCTCACGTTTTGGTACCTTACATTCTGTTGTATCGGCTAAGGTAGCACTGGGAGAACTACTGCGATTGTGCCCTGGTTCATCCAGATGAGCACCTCAGTAGAGAAAGCCGAAAACTGACTGTCATGATATAGCAAGAGACTGGTCAACCACTCAATGACTCAGCGGAATCTTCGGGATTCCTCCGCATTAACGAAGGGCCGTTTCCCGGTCAGGTACGCACGCGCCCCGTATACGGACGTGCGCAGAAGTACTAGGGGCTATATAGTAGCTCCACCGTCAAACTCCTATGGCTAAGTGAAAGTGTTAAAGCAATATAGTCTGATTGCCTCATTCGCTGCGCTACCACCTCCTTAACGGACCAAGACGTTGGATCAGGTGTGGATATGCCTTTCTGCGAACACCCCGCATTATATGCGTGGGGGCGGAAGCCGACGATTGCAAACTTTCAGGTTATATACATATATATATAAACGGCCGCACAGGAGGCATCACAATACTTTCGAGCAAAAGTATAAATATAGCCTTGATAATCCAATAAAAATTGTTTCTACAATGGGAGTACATGTTACTAAAACATAATATTCTTAGCACTGCGCCTCTATCGAACGAGCGCCTTCAAGAACTTCTTCAAAGTAGTGCTCGGCAGCCACTCGGCCTACGGCCGAACCCTGTGTCGCAACAGTGGTGGCCTCCATCTCCGCCCAGTATGTCTTAACACGGGCAAAGGCCATCCGCGCACCCTCTATGCACGCCGATCTCTTTACAGCATCGATGCGTGGCATAGCACCAAGGAATTGTTGCACTAAACTAAAGTAGCTATTCGGCATTGGCCCTCCCGGCCACAAATGATCCACAACAGACCTCATGGCAAGTCCGGACAACCTATGGAGCTCGGGCCACTCAGCCATTCGCTCATTTAATAGTAGCGGACGGACTGGAGCATGAAACTGTGACCAGAATAGCTTCTCCACTTCGTGATCTTTCTGATCCTTGAAGTACTCGGCCGCATCAGCAGCACTTGCAGCCAAATCCACGTAGGCGTTCGCAGAACTCCATAGTCGGTCAAGAGGAGCATACTTCGGATCTCCGAATTTAGTCTGCAACAAGAAGGGCTTCCCAGACACGATATCTGCAGCTTGATGCAGCTCCTCCTTCATTGCTCTAATTTTGGAGCGGGCTTCCTTGGCAGCTACCAGGGCCCTCTCCAGGTCTGTCGCCCTCGCTCGGCTTTCTTCTTCAATAAGCTGGTACCAGTCAGTTATATCTTTTAATTCTACAGCCATTTTGGCTATTCTTTCCTTGCTCTCGCAATGCGCGGCCTGTTCGGCCCTTAACTCTCCGGCCGCCTTTAGAGCGGCCACATTTCTACTCCTTGCTTGCTCCTTGGCTCGGGCCACCTCCGCCCGAAGGGTCTCCACGGTGGCAGCTCCATCTGTAGTCACAACAAATTAAATATACTGGCATCATGCTCCTCTTATTATGTGACAGTCACCAGAGAAATCACTCACCCTATGCCTCGTTAAGCCGCTGGTTGACAAGCACGATATCGGCATCGGCCGCATCAAGTTGCCGCTATAGCTCGGTCAACCCATTAGTTCGGCTAGCCACCGTGGCCTCAGCCACCTGCACATAAAGGCAGTCGGGTTATTGCCCTGGAATATGATCCTCGGGTTGCCGCCGTTCTCGACGACAACCAGAGTCTCAAGGGCTACTATCTTCATAGGGCACACCTAACGTGTGCGGTACTACCAAAAACATACACTATTTCACGTACCTCAAAGCCCTTCAGCAGACTAATAAAGGCTTCATGCAAACCGCTTTCAGCGGATGAAATCCTTTCAATTACCGTACCCATTAGCGTACGATGCACTTCCGAGACAGCCGCTTGCCCCAGAAGATCCTTCAGCGCGTCCAACTGCACACTGTACGGTTCCGGACCCTTGCTGCCACTCTCCTTAGAAGCCGGATACTGGGGATTCTGGGTAGCCAAAGGGTTATCCTCTGGCCCTGGCGGATCCGGAGATATCCTCCGCGACGACACTTCAGGGTCGCCCGCCTCCGGAGGCGGGGTGTCAGGAGGAGGCGTTTCACTCTCCATCATCTCCGGAAGGAGATCCCTCGAAGACGAACTCTGTCGACAAGGGCTATGATCCGGACTACAATTTATAAGCATCGGTTATTGTCTTTGGAAGTAAGGTAAGATATTTTCACTATTAAGTACTTTTCGATTACTTACAGCTCTGTAGAGGGCTGATCCCCGCGCAGACATTGTGCGGCAAGAATACCCTCCGAGGCAGGACCCTCTGACGAAGATTTCTTCTCCCATTTGGAAACCTTAGTTTCCGGATCTTCAGAGGTAGTTCTCTTCCTTCCCCAGGGAGAGAGAATATCAGATTCTTCCCCTTGGTTATCCTCCCTCGCGGAGGCGCTCATTCCCTCGGTTGGAATAAGTAGCGAGTGAGGCCCGCTTTCACCCTCTTTATTCCCCCCTTCATCTTCCTTTGAGGGCACTAGATAAGGTGCCGACTCGAGCATCTTTTCCAGCACCAGATTGTCCAAGCCCTCAGGAAGGGGGGCCGAACACCTGATCGTCTTCGCCTTTGTTATCTAGTCCTAGTCAAAAAGCGACTCTTTAGAATAATGCCATGATAAATAAAAGGACGGCGGGTTCAGCCATGGGATTACTTACTTGGGTAGCAGGGCGGTTGCAGCTCAAACCAACATCCTTGGAGGTGTCCGGACACTTTATTTGGGGTCTGAAGAAAGAATTGTACATCTCTTCGAGCGTCATGTCGAGGAAATGCTGAACAACTCACGGTCCTTCCGGGTTGAATTCCCACATACGGAGGGGCTGTCATTTGCAAGGCTGGACTCGACGAACTAGCATAACTTGCATTACCATAACCAGACTGAAATCTCTCTCAATGAGATCTCGGATATGGCTCTGCAGTATTGGCACATCCTTTGCTGGACCCCAGCTCAGCCCCCTACCGATCCATGACATCAGTTGCGGTGGGGGCCCAAGCGAAAGGTGGGGGCGGCTACCCACTTGGCACTTCGGGGAGCTGTGATGTAAAACCACTCCCGCTGCCACAATCCGAACACCTCTGGGAAGGAACCCTCCGGCCATGGAGCATCAGCGATTTTGCTTATTAAAGCACCCCCGCACTCTGCGTGCCGCCCCTCGATCATCTTAGGCTCACGTCAAAGGCCTTGAGCCACAGGCCGAAGTGAGGGGTAATGCGGAGGAAGACCTCACATACGACAATAAATGACGAGATGTGAAGAAGGGAGTACGGGGCTAGATCATGGAAATCCAGCCCATAATAGAACATAAGACCCCTGACAAAGGGATCCAGAGTGAGGCCTAGTCCTCTGAGGAAGTGGGAGATGAACACGACACTCTCGTTGGGTTCGGGAGTAGGGACGACCTGCCCTCGGGCAAGCAGCCTATGTGAAATTTTGAAGGTCAGATATCTGGCCTCTCTCAGCTTCTTGATGTCCTCCTTTGTTAAAGAGGACGACATCCACTGACCTTGAAGGTTGGATCCGGACATAGTTGAAGGTCCAAAGCGCCTGACTTGAGCTTTGGGTGTTAGAACTCGAGGCGGGGGAAGGATTCAATTGAGCACGAGAGCAAGAAAGAAAAGTCATTGTCCTAGTTATAAAAGGGGTGAATATCAAGCGTCCTCCTCGTGGCCGTTTGGGACTTGCCTAAGATCTGGGAGTCATACCAACAGGCACGGTTGGGTTACCCATGTCTGTATTGATGAGAATCCCGTGATAAGGGGAACACGATCTCTGCTTTGACAAGATGTGTCAAGAAAACCGCCTCGCGATATGTGCGGTGCTGGTTGAGAAAAACGGTTCGAATAATGACCGGGTTGTGGCATGATGTCATGCTGTCAAAATGTGTCAGCAGATTGGATTTGTGCAAATATTATTCTCTATACAGTGGTATGTGGAACTTAATTTTCAGAGCCGGACACTATTCTAGTGTTCAAACTCTTCCATGGAGTATTCGGAGGAGGAACCCGCCTTGCAATGCCGAAGACAATACTGCGAGCCGGAATCATCGTCATTGAAGCCTGGTTCAGGGGCGACAGAGGGAGTCCTGGATTAGGGGGTCTCCGGACAGCCAAACTATATCCTTTGGCCGGACTGTTGGACTATGAAGATACAAGATTGAAGACTTCGGCTCGTGTCCGGATGGGACTCTACTTGGCGTGGAAGGCAAGCTAGGCAATACGGATATGTATATGTCCTCCCTTGTAACCGACCTTGTGTAACCCTAGCCCCCTCCGGTGTCTATATAAACCGGAGGGTTTTAGTCCGTAGGACAACATACAGTCATACCATAGGCTATGTTCTAGGGTTTAGCCTCTACAATCTCGTGGTAGATCAACTCTTTTAATACTCATATCATCAAGAACAATCAAGCAGGACATAGGGTATTACCTCCATCAAGAGGGCCTGAACCTAGGTAAATATCGTGTCCCCTGTCTCCTGTTACCATCCGCCTTAGACGCACAGTTCGGGACCCCCTACCCAAGATCTGCCTGTTTTGACACCGACAACGGCAGTGGCTATGCACGTATGAGGGTGTAAGTTATCCAACCTTCTAACCCTATCTACGGTTGCCATGGGCCTGCTTTTATAGATCAAGGTGTTACCACAATGGCAAAGTAGTCATTATGCACCGATAAGATAGAAAATAGTGCTATCATACCTAACTCCGCGGGCTGACAGGGTGCATTAAATGCACCACTCAACGTCACATCGTTGGTTGCTCGGCAATGCTTGCCGGGCCATCTTGTCAGCTTCACGCCCGCTCGTTTGACACATCGCCGGACGGGTGTCATCTGTGGGTTTTTCCTATAGAGAGAGGCCGCCATGTGTCAAATGGCTACCACTTAGTCACTCTGCGGCTTGACACCAGACAGATCGATGACGTGGGTAGTGCTGGAGTGATTGGTGAGGTGGTCTCGTCTGCATGAGTCCCGGCAGGCCCTACCGGGACGCCTTGATCGTCTCCTTCTGGGCGTGGCCTCGCCCTTTACCGGGCTCTCCTGTCCGGCAAAGGAGGTCGTCTCTTGGTAGTCTCTTGCTTCTCTAGCTCGATCCTGGTCCTTCTGATCTATATGTTGGTCCTTCGAATCTCATAGTATCTTGGATTCTGACTTGGGCTAGTGCTTCAATCTTGATCTCGTTCCTGTGCACGGTCTTCGCAACAGACCCAGGGTTTGTTGCACTGACAGAAGCCCCGGGGCCTGCCCCGAACGCGCTGCAGGGTGTTGTCGGGGTACGGCCTAGTAAGTGCACATGCGAGGTTACTGAAGAGGCTAGTTTCTTGATGTCTTCTTTTATTTTTCATTAGCCTTGGGTTTGAGTCCGTTTTTGATTTCTTCGCGATTCATTCGCAGGGCTGTGGGAGAACTTTGATCATGGCCTGTGGATTCTCCTTGCCCCACGATCACAGGGTGGAAACTGCCATCCCACTTGCCTCCCGTTTCGTACGCATATGCCACATGCTCTGCATGCATTGGGTGTGGTAGGTGGTGGATGCGGAAGGCTCGGGGAGGAGTGCCATGACCGAAAACCGAGTGCTGATGGTTGGAGTAGAGGGTCGGCCTTGATGCTCAGAGCCACAGAGGGTGCAGAGAGGCCGCATTGGAGGAGCGGGGCGGCCATTTCCTTTATGAGGAGCCAGCCCCCTGCCTCGTCCCTCTATAAGAAGGGACAGGGGAGGTGTCTCTCTGCACACACTTCTTCGCCTTCTTCTTCGCAATCCTTCCCTCCTAGTCATGGTGAGAGTGCGAGAATGCGGCGGTGTCCCAGCGACGGCGACGAGGGCTTCTACTCGACATCGCATCTCTCCTCCTCCGGGCCCGACGGTGGCGGAACCCACTTCAAGGGGAGGAGGAAGGGGACGAGGTCGAGGTCGCCGCAGTGCTCGAGGAGGAGGAGGACGGGGTGGTGCCTTGGTAGTGCCCCCACCGGTGGCTCCTCCCCCGATGGAAGGCCATGTCGGGGACCAACCTTGGGAATTCATCATCAGGCTGTAGAAGCCCTTGCTCGGTCACCTTCACCTTGCAACTCCCTTTGCGCGGGAGATGGCGCTCGAACAACCACATGCTCTAAGGTTGCACATGAGGGGTTGTGGGAACGGCAGAATAAGGGTTGTTGTCGACTTCCCTGCCCCTCACGTAATGTACCTCCGCCACGACTGGAAGACCTTCGCCCGTGCTCACGGCTTCTTGGAGGGGGCACGTTCTCTAGTTCAAATTAATGGAGAACGACATGTTCTCCGTCAAGATCTTCGGGCGCTCGGGAGGTCTCTTAGCGTGCTGCACGGAGATCTCGACCGATGACGAAATCTCCTCCTCGAGCGAAAGGGACGAGGAGGCCAGTGACGGCAATGACGACGGAAGCGGGCGGGGGAGCGACGACTCTGACTCCAGCAGATCGCTGCCCGCACCGTCTTCATCAGGCGGAATCACCATCATTTGAATTTGCATCTCCTTCCCGGCAATGCGATTTGCTGGGGAGTTGGATCTAGAGGTGCGGATGGTGCTCTCGAGTTCCTCTAGCTGTCCTCTAGCTGGATTCTGGTAGGCTTCGTCTCGGGTTGCAGCTCTGCCAGCCCTGCTGAGTCCTACTCGCGCTGGCGGCGGTGGTCGACAGGGTCGCCTTCGACCGTGCTCTCTATCGAGGCGTTCCCTTACGCTCTTGTTCCCATCGAGCTACCTCTCCTAGAGCACAAGGGGGCGGGCTGGGCTCTTGCCCAACCTCTCCTTTTGCCCTCGTCGCCTTCGACGACCATGCCTATGAGGAGAGGAGCAAGAAAAGGCATCACGAGGCACTTATCTTTTTTCAATATGAAATCTGTAGGCACTTTCCAAATTTTAATTCAAATAATGTAATCTGTCGAGTCCGTGCATGTGTCCTATAATGCTTGTACTTATATTTGCATATTAATGAAGAAGATGAACCTGGCCGGGAACCCTTGCATGTCCATGTAGAGGTGAGATGCCTCTTTAATAAAAATAAACGAGTTTTCCCTGGCAGGCTATCCTCCCGGCACCCTTTTTGTCTACCAAAGAGTTGCGTCTACCGGGTGACAGAGAAAGGGACCAGCCCCTCGCCAACTTCTTTTTACCAAAGGCCACTGCGACCATCCTGACCGAAGCAACGTTCAAGTCAAGGATGGGAGCACCTGAGTCTCAAAAGAATGGCAAGACTTTCTTATGCACAAGTTATAGCTTACAAAACACTAACGGACATGAGGTAGAACTTATCTATTTGGCTTGTCGGGGATTGCAGTGACGGGTAATCTTCTCAACTCCTTGTCAAAGCCAAGTTCACGGCAGGAACCTGCAGCTTCATACAGATGAGAATGAGTGCAGGATGTGATCCTATCTATATTCATATGCAAATGCACATGATATGCTTATGCAGTGCTCTTGGAATGCTCATTCATGCATGCAATCTTGGACGGGGGCCCCCCACAACACTTTTTTATTTTCTCTTCTACAGGGTCATCGGCCTGGCTTTGTACACGGGGTTACATGCCACTGAGGCAAGGCCTCTACAAAAGGGTGGCTGCCGGGCAAGGCCTGACAACCACGCCTTACGGGAAGAACTTGCGGAGATGCTCCATATTCCATGAGTTTTGCAACTGAGTGCCATCTCTGGTCTCCAGACGGACTGCGCCAGGTCTGTTGACTCTTACTACCCGGTAAGGGCCTTCCCACTTCGATGAGAACTTGTTTGTACCCTTGGCGGACTAAACGCGGCTAAGGACAAGGTCAACTTCCTCAAAACACCGGGCGTGAACCCTGTGGCTATGATAGCAACGCAGGACTTGCTGATAGCGTGCAGCACGCGTAGCAGGCCGAAGACGGTTCACCTCGAATAGCACAGTGTCGTCACGCCGGTGCTGATCTTGCGCTACTTCATCGTAGGCAAGCACTCCAGGCAACATGTAAATGAGTTCCATGTGGATAACTGCTTCTGCCCCGTAGAATAGGGAGAAGGGAGTCTGCTCGGTAGATCGGTTTGGTGTCATTCCAAGGGACCAGAGAACTACCGGCAGCTCCTCGATCCACCGCCTGCCGTGCTTCTGTAGCATATCAAAGGTTCTTGTCTTGAGTCCGCGTAGCACTTCAGCGTTCGCCCTCTCAGCTTGTCCATTGTTCTGAGGGTGTGCCACAGAGGCAAATGTGATCTTGCATCCGAGGGCATGAACATATTGCATGAAGGCGCGGCTCGTGAACTGGATGCCATTATTGGTAATGATCCTTGCCAGAACTCCAAAGCGACGTACCAGATCTTTCAAGATCTTGATAGCTGACTGAGTAGTCACCTTTCTGATGGCAGTCACTTCCGGCCACTTTGTAAAGTTGTCAATAGCAATGTACAAGAATTCAATGCCCCCGATTGCTCGGGGGAAGGGGCCGAGGATATCAAGCCCCCAGACCAAAAATGGCCATGATAGAGGGATTGTTTGAAGAGCTTGGGCAGGCAGGTGTGTTTTCTTGGAATGGAACTGGCGGGCTTCACATTTCATGACTGGTTCGACCGCATCTTGGATGGTTGTCGGCCAATAGAATCCTTGCCGAAATGCTTTCCCAACCAATGCCCTTGATCCAATGTGGGAGCCGCACATTCCTTTGTGAATCTCAGCTAGCAATTCCTTTCCTTCTTCCCAGCAGACACACTTCAATTTCACACCGTTGGGCCTCCTCCTGTATAGAGTGTCATCGACAAACTGCTACATACTGGCCCTTCGGGCTACTTTTTCAGCTTCATCTTGGTCGTCGGGAAACTCTCCGGTTTGGAGGAAGTGTACAATGTGCCTTGCTCAAGTTGGAGCTTGGGGCTCGGCAACAAGGACTAGCGGCACCTCCTCTTCTGCGGGAGCACAAGCCTCACTCATGGGGTCCATGGGCGCGGCTGGGGGGTGTGGTCTAGCAGGCTGTGAGGAGTTGTTTCCGGCAGGGTCTCTGCCGGGAGCGAACGACTCTACCAGGAGAGGCTTACCGGAGTCCAACTTTCTCCTTTTTCGGGCCATTGTTGCCGGGTATACGGAGGGTTGAGTGAGATGGAGAACAAAAGTCCATGGTTCCATAGGAAGCTTCTGCGCAACACACATTGATAGATGCTCAGCTATGCTATTTTCCACATGGGGTACGTGCTCTGTTTGCAATCCGTCAAAGTGCTTCTTCAATCTCCTCACTTCCTCGACGTGTTCCTCCATCAATGGTGTCGCGGGATATCCACGGTCACCTATGGGACAAGGAGGCCCCTTGCTGGTTTGGCAGGGGGACGTCGCGTTGCACAAAGAGCAGACCAGCGCACGGCAGCACGACAGAGAGCATACTAGCAATTTACCCAGGTTCGGGCCTCCATGAGGCGTAAGACCCTACTCCTACTTTGGTGGATTGATGGTGGAATGGAGGTGGTGAGGCACAGTACACTTGCCCGGCAAGGGTTGCCTATGGGTAGTTGTGACTACGCGCGTATGGGTTGGTAAACTTTCTAACCTCCTAAGCCCTCCTACGGGTGCCATGGGCCTCCTTTTATAGATTAAGGGATCACCACAATGGCAAAGTAGTCATTATCAACTGATATGATAGAAAACAATGCTATCATATCAAACTGTGCGGGCTGACAGGGTACATTAAATGCATTGCTTAGTGTCACATCACTGGTTGCCCGACAAGGCTCCCCGGGCTATCTTGCCAGCTCCGCGCCTGCTCTTTTGACATGTCGCAGAACGGGTGTCATCTGTGGGTTCCTTCTATAGGAAATGGCTGCCATGTGGCGAATGGCTGCCACTTAATCACCCCGCGGCTTGACGCCACACTGATTGACGGCGTTGGTCGTGCTTGAGTAGTTGGTGGTTCCGCGCCCGCGAGCCCCGGCAGAACTTGCCGGGGTGCCTGGGTCGCATGCTTCTGGTGATGGCCTCGCGCCTTGCCAGACTCGCTTGCCCGGCAAGGGAGGCCCTTCTATTGTTGGTATCTTGCTCCTCTAGCTTGATCTTCGTCCTTCTAAACTGCATGTTGGCTCTTCAAATCTCTTGGTCCTTCAATTTCTGACTTGCACTGGTGCTTCAATCTTGTTCCCGTTCCTGTGCACAGTCTGGGCGACAAACCCAGCGTCTGCTGCACCGACAGAAGCCCCCGAGCCTGCCCCAAACATGCTGTTGAGCGTCGTCAGGTAAGGCCTAATAAGTGCACAGGAAGGGTTGCCGAAGGGGTTGACCCATTGAGGTTTCCATTGCTGCTTCATCAGCCTTGATTTCAGGACGGTTTCCGATTTCCCCGCGCGTGGTGTAAAGCCAATAGTGGTGGGGCCTCTCCAGTGATGGCCCGTGAATTACTTTAACGCACGGGGTAGAAACTGCCTATTTACTCTAGCCACAACGCTCCCTTATCCTTGGCCACGTATGTTGCATGCATCGCGCGGGGTAGGTAACGGAGGCACGTGGTGCGGGAGAGCATCTTGGAGAGGGTCCACCTGCCTTGAATTGGCGGAGGATGGCGGTGACCACCCGTTGATGGAGCAGCTGCCCTTCCCTGCCCGGCCTATAAAAAGGGAGGGGGAGGAAGGCGGAGTCATACATCTTTACATTCCCTATCTTCTTCACTTGTTCTCTGCTTCCGCCGGTGATGCCGAAGAGAAGAGCCTGGGGCCAGCCCCTGGGCTGCTGCTTGGGGTTATTGTTGCCCCATGCTGGCGCTGGTGCTTGGGGAGTGAGCCTGGTCCTTGGCGTGGCGAATCTCTTGGTCTCTTCAAGGCTTAGCCGGGAGGCAAGGCCGGAGATCGTTCGTAATCCCAGCATTGCCCCTCCCGGAGGTCTTGGGGTTGTTGTCGACGAGAGGTGCGCCTTCCTGTCCACTGAAGCGACGGTAGCGCTGCATGCCTGTTCTGGCCAATGCCGCTACCGTTTCTGCCCCTCCCTGTTCTCTCCCCATTTTATGTTTTGGAGGGGCGATGGGCCTTGCTCGTCACCTTGCGCAACTCCTGAGTGCACGCCACCTGCGGACCGTGGCGATTGACCGCTCTGTCGGCCCCTTCATCACCGCCCTCTCCTAAGTGCTCCTTTTCTATACCTACTAATAAAGCAAGGTGCGTTTCTCCAATTTTTTCATCTGTTCACCATCGAAAATTTTTTTCTATTCGAGGTGGTACTAATTTTTTGTTCGTTCTCTATTAGAAAAGGAAAAACGCCCGAATTTCATACATGGGCCGCCAGTAGTGTGGCCCAGCAAAGCCAACCCGTTTATTTTCATGCCCATGTAAGTAGCAAAACTCTAGTTATTGCAGTGAGCGTCAAATAGCAGCAAATTCGCACATGGCCACCAAGCTAGGCTGACCCGTTTTCTTTTTCTTTGTTATATTGCAGTGAGCGTCAAATAGCAGCAAACTCTATTAATTTTGTGCCCATGCAACTAGAAAACTCCTATTAATCGCACTGAGCGTAAAATATTTACAAATTCGCACAGGGCCCCCTAGCTGGGCTGAACTGTTTTTTCTGGTTCCGTGTTATGTTTCTATTTTTCTTTTTCCATTTCTTTCTTTTTTTCTTTCCCGTTTCTTTTGTCTTATTTCCTTTCAAGTTTATTTTTCTTTCTCCCTTTTTCATAAATTGAAAAAAAATCGGAACAGTTCATATTATTAGAAAAACTCGATTTTTTAAAAAGATCCAAAGTTTTAAAATATTTTTTTTTGAAAAATGTTCAGAATATTAAAATTTTGTTCTCATTCCAAAATTGGTACAGATGTTTTTTAAATGTTCCATTTTTCTTTGTCTTTCCAAAGTTTTTCGGGTTTTCCAAAAAAAAGCATTTAAAAAATGTTCCAAATATGAACAATATTCTCTTTTTGGTGAAATACTCGCAAATTCAGGATAATGTCCGAGGTTAAAGAAAAACATTTTAAAAAATTGTTCTGAGTGTTCAAAATGTTTTTCCTTTTTCAAAAGCAATCACAAATTTGAAAAATGTTCTTGTTATTTTAAAAGGTTCATGTTTTTAAATTAAATTGTGAATTTCGAACGATTCAAATTTTGTTGTATATATTTAAAAACCTTTTTCCGTTTCTATATCTTTTTCTTTCCTGTTTCTTTTCTCTTTCTTTCTTTCAAGCTTATTTTTCTTTCTCCCTTTTTTTGTAAATTTAAAATTTTCAAAAAAGTTCTTTATACCAGAAAAATTCGAATTTTGAAATATATTCTTATTTGAAAATTCTGAAATATATTTCATTTTTAAAAAATTTCGGAACATTAAACCTTCTACAGTCATCACTGCCTTATCTCTTGGCTTCTTACTGTGCTTCTTGCCCTTCCTCTGACTGGTTGATTCATCTTTGTCCTCTGAATCAACATTGATGCAATCCTCCTCTCTGGGCAATGTCCTTCCTTCCTCCATCCGAGCACACTTATCCACCAGCGTGTATAGCTCCTTCACCGTCTTGGGAAAGCACACATTCATCTTAGAACGAATGCGACAGTTGCACACATTGGCTGGAAGGCTGCTATAACGGCTGCCGAATGGATATTTGGAATATTCCTATGAACTTTATTGAATTGTTGTAAATACTTATAGAGAGTTTCTCCTTCCTTTAGCTTGAGAAGTTGCAGATCGCTAGGTCTGCCGGGCTCTTGGTGGCCACCGATAAAGGCACCGATGAACTCGTGGCATAGGTCCGCCCGTGATGAAATGGAGTTCTCTGCCAGGTGCATCAGCAAAGACCTCACATTGGACTTGAGGGCCAATGGGAAGTAATTGGCGAACACCTTCTCATCTCTCCTCCCGGCAGCTTGAACAGTAATGGTGTAGATGCTCAGGAACTCTGTCGGGTTCAGCCTCCTATCGTACTTCTGAGGTATCTTTGGCTTGAACGTGTGAATGAACAGCCAACGGACTTGCCGCAGCTCTTGTGTAAAGGTAGGGCAGCTGACCTCAAAAGGGAGAGACCCGCCAACACTGAGCAAAGGCTCGTCGACGTTGAGCCCGCCGCACCCGTCGGTCTGGCGGGTGTCATCACGGCGCTAATATATGAAGACATGCGCGTCTCCCCGCCGCCTATCCTCTAGGGCTTGACGTTGGCCCGGACGTGCTCGAGGGTCACAACTGGACATCGAGATGTCGTCGAGGTCTTGATTCAGCTGCGCCCGCATCGGCTGCCATGGTTGGGACTACACTGTGGGGACAACCCCCTCCGTTCGGCCAGCCGTACGGGCGGTCGTTTTCGCTTGGGGACGTCTTGGCGCACCAGCTCATCCTGACCCCCAGCTTTGGTGAAACCGAGCAGGATGTAGATGGCGGCACACCACTCATCCATCTACTTGGCCGCTGGCGGGAACCTTAGTAGCAACAGAGCTCGCGCCATAGCCTCCAAGGATGTGCTTGGCATAGATTTTGATGACGTTGACCGCACCATCGCCTGGCTCCAGACGGTGCCAGCGGCGGTGATGGTTGTGGTGTCGCATCCACGCAGCTGTGGGATGACCACCTGGGCAGGCGGGTCACATGGTGGTGGTGCTTGAGGGTTAGCTGCTCCGTCGGGCGCAGCGGTCTGGTCGGCTCATCCGGGAGGAGGTGCATGGGCCGCGGTCGCTCCCGCGATGGGGCGGCCGGAGGGTGATGGCTCACCCCAGACCGAGCGCCGTTTGCTGCGGCTGTGCCTGTTAATGGGAGGAGGGGGGTGCAGACGGAGTGACCCCCTCGCCCGCAGCTTGTGGAGCATGACCGCCAAGGCATTGCTTATGATGTTCTCCTTCGACATCTCCAACCCCCGTGTCAGCCGTGGGGGGATTGGCGATGGCGCCACCTGCCCCAATCGCGCCCCCAGCAGTGTTCATGTCCTCGCTTTCCCCCGCATCCTCCAAGGCATTAGAGGCCGCTGGTGGTGGAGCCTTCGAGGTGGACGGATGGGCTGAAGGGCCGGACTTCTTCTTAGGCGTCATGGTCGTGGGTATTGTTGAAGACGAAGATGGTGATGAAGATGACGCGCTACGCACGCTTACAGGTGCGCGCAAGCGATCCCCCTACCTAGCGCGCCAAAGATGTCGCGGGATATCCATGACCACCTATGGGACTAGGAGGCCCCTTGCTGGTTCGGCAGGGGGACGTCGTGTTGCACAAAGAGCAGACTAGTGCACGGCAGCACGACAGAGAGCACACAAGCAATTTACCCAGGTTCGGGCCACCGTGTGGTGTAAGACCCTACTCCTGCTTTGGTGGATTGATGGTGGAATGGAAGTGGTAAGACGTACTACACTTGCCCGGCGGGGGTTGCCTATGGGTTGTTGTGACTATGCGCGTATGGGTTTGTCAACTTTATAACCTCCTAACCCCTCCTATGGGTGCCATGGGCCTCCTTTTAGAGATTAAGGGGTCATGACAATGGCAAAGTATTCACTATCCACCGATATGCTAGCAAACAATGCTATCATACCTAACTCTGCAGGCTGACAGGGTGCATTAAATGCACCGCTTAGTGTCACATCACTGGTTGCCCAGCAAAGCTTGCCAGGCTATCTTGCCAGCTCCGCGCCTGTTCTCTTGACACATCGCAGGACGGGTGTAATCTGTGGGTTTCTTCTATAGGAAATGGCTGCCATGTGGCGAATGGCTGCCACTTAATCACCCCGCGGCTTGACACCACACTGATTGACGATGTGGGTCGTGCTTGAGTGGTTGGTGGCCGCGAGCCCTAGCAAACCTTGCCGGGGTACCTGGGTCGCCTGCTTCTGGGGATGGCCTTGCTCCTTGCCAGGCTCGCCTGCCTGGCAATGGAGGCCTTTCTCTTGCCGATATCTTGCTCCTCTAGCTTGATCTTGGTCCTTCTAAACTGCATGTTGGTTCTTCAAATCTCTTGGTCCTTTAATTTCTGACTTGGACTGGTGCTTCAATCTTGTTCCCGTGCATGTACACAGTCTGGGCGACAGACCCAGGGTCTGTTGCACCGACAAGTGGACTTTCTTAATCCTTGTTGACTTGTCTCACCACAAGTTGTGAATCTCCTCAGATGATCAGCTACTTAATTCCCAATTCAGCTGCAGTCCTGAGACCGGCAAGGAGCCCTTCATACTCAGTTGTATTGTTGGTTGCTTCTTCTTGGGAAAAGTGCATTTGGATGACGTACTTCAAGTGCTCCCCGGAGGGGGCGACAAGAAGCATGCTAGCTACTGCACCTTGTAGAGAAAAATCACCATCAAAATACATAATCCATTCTTGGGGCGATTCCTTGTTGGGAATAGCTGTCTCTGTCACTTCCTCATTAGGGGTTGGCGTCCATTCTGCAATAAGCTCTGCCAATACCCTGCTCTGAATAGTTGATGTGCTCTCAAACATCAAACCAAAACTGGATAACTCCAAAGCCCACTCCACTATTCCTCCGGTAGCATCAGGGTTTCGGAGTATCCTTTGCAACAGAAAACGGGTAACACCCGTGATCTCACGGGCTTGGAAGTAGTGGCGCAGTTTCCTTGAGGCCATGATGAGACCAAAGATCAACTTCTACATGCCAGAGTACCTCAATCTAGCCCCCTGTAAATAGGAGTTGACGAAGTACACCGGGTGCTGCACCACTTCCTTCCCTGCCGCATCCTTGGGGTTGCTCTCATTACCATGCTCATTGTTATCCTGGTCCTTCTCTGACTCAGCCAGTCTCTGCTCACCCTCTGCCTCATGCACTTCTCGCTGCGCTAGCAAGGCTTCTGTAACACCCCGGATATGACTTTCCCAATTTGTACTCCAACTCTTGCCGTTTCTGGCGTTAAGTTATTTTATTTTCTCGGGTTTGGGTCTTTGTCCCCCTGTGTTTTATCGTTGTCATGCATCTCATATCATGTCTTCTTGTGCATTGCATTTGCATACGTGTTCGTCTCATCCATTCGAGCTTTTTCCCCGTTGTCCGTTTTGCATTCCGGCGCTTCGTTCTCCTCCGTTGGTCATTGCTAGCTTTCTTTCGTTCTCCTCCGTGGGATTAAACATTTTCGGATTGGACCAAGACTTCCAAGCGGCCTTGGTTTACTACCGGTAGACCGCCTGTCAAGTTTCGTACCATTTGGACTTCGTTTGATACTCCAACGGTTAACCGAGGGACCGAAAAGGCCTCGTGTGTGTTGCAGCCCAACATCCCTCCAAGTTGGCCCGAAACCCACCTAAACCTTCTCCATCATCTAGGTCGTTCGATCACGATCGCGTGGCCGAAAACCGCACCTCATTTGGAGCTTCCTAGCTCCTCCTACCTCTATAAATAGGTCCCTCCCCGAAATTTCGGGTCATTTCCAACGCTAACCTAGTCTCCTCCCACCTCTCGCCGCCGGGCACGTCCGATTCGGGCCGGACGTGTCCGACTTGCCCCGCCGCCGCCACGTGTCGCCGCCCCATTGGCGCGTCCGCCGCCCCCGCGCCGCCGGCCCGCCGGGCCCGCCTCCGGCCCCCACGGCCCGAGCTCTCCCGCAACGGCGCCCGCGCCCCGCCGCCCTTCTTCTACCTCGCGCCGCCGCCTTAACCTCGCCGCTCCGCCGCGCTTCGTCCGGCCGGCCGCCATGACCTCGCCGGACGGAGTAGGGAGAGCGCGCCCCTCGCCGCCCGGCTTCCTCACCGCCCGCTGCCGCCAGGACTCACCGGCGCCGCCCCGGCCTCTCCTCCCCTCGGCCTCGCCTTCCTCCGAGTTCGACGACTCCGTCCGCTGCCGTTTCCTCTCTGGCGAACAGGATTCCGGTCGTCATCGGGAAGCGTGCAGATCTCAGATCCAAAATTGCCTCGGTTGACTTTTTGCCCCGAAATCCTATTTATCTTGCCATGTTCATCGCATCATAACTTTGCATCCATAGCTCCGATTCATGCATATAGCATATCAAAATGTTCGTCTCAGAGAGTACATCATTTCATTACATTGCATCATTTTCATTTGAGTTCATCTTGATGCCCGAAATGCTGTTAGAAGAGTGCTACTTGGGATATTTGTCAGATCTGCTGCTCCATTTAGATATTTGTCATTTTTGCCATGATTATTGTGTGCATGATATGCCCATGAGCTCTACATATGTTTTGTTAAGGGTTTTTCCATCTTTCCAGAGGTGCAACCCATGTATTTTTGTGATGTGTGTGGTGACTAGCACAAACTTGCAAAGTGAGGCACTTGGTAATGCTGATTTCAGGGACTTAGCATTTCCACTATGTCTTTGAGTTGTTTATCTCATATGGCCATATGTTCATGTTGTTTCCTAGTGATCTGTGCCTCTTTTGAGGATGATCAGTAAGGATGTTTTGTTAATCTTGTAGTGCTCTATCCATCAATGTCTTTGTTTGAAATTATGGAGCACCCTAGCTTGAGTAAATCGAGCTCTACTTTTGCTACTTCGTGAATCTGGGCAGATTGTCTACTTGTTAGCGATTTTGCCGATGATGTTGTAGTTGATCCGTGCATGCTATGCTATTGTTCTTGCCATTTCTAGCTTATATTTTGTGTATTCTTGATGGATGTATGCTTAGTTGGTCATGACTTGCTCCGTAGTGAGTGCATCGATCTCGTAAACATGCCGACTTGATATCTGTTTTCAGCATGCTCCAGTTTTCACAAAGCCTGTGATCTGATTATGTTTTTGCCATGTTCACATGCTTGCAATTGTATTTTCTGATCCCTTTTGGCTCAAGGTCACTAAGGGACTTTTGGTAAGCTCTTTGAGTAGCTCCATGCTTTACTTTACCATGTACAGGTCCTGTAGCATGTAGTTTTGTTGCTCCGAAGTGTGCTACCTGATCTAAAATTCCAGACAAGTGTTAATTTCACTAAGTCTGAAATCTGT
The DNA here is from genome assembly GCF_003073215.2 of Triticum urartu. Lineage (NCBI taxonomy): Eukaryota > Viridiplantae > Streptophyta > Magnoliopsida > Poales > Poaceae > Triticum > Triticum urartu. The sequence goes on from NC_053023.1 coordinate 304,867,414, forward strand.
TTGCCATATGCCTTTTTTTCCATGCTTGTTTGAACCTGTTAATGGATGAATTGGCCATATCTCAGTGCTAGACTTTTGTTAAGAATCATGAGTGCATCCCTTCCATGTATTTTTATGCCATGTTTGGGTGCTTTAGCATGTTCATCTTGTTGCATTTAGATGGTTTCTTGCTGTAAATCGCAGACCGGTGTCATATTTGAATTGCTTGCCATTTCCAAACCATAACTCCGATTCCGGCGTTCTTTATATCATTTTCAAGCGATTTCATCTCATATTTCCAGTGGCTCACTTGGATTCCCAGGTTGAGGCCAGGTTCATGCACTCTTTGTCAAATCTTGAATATGCATCCCGCATCGCATCCCGCATAGCATACCATCCTTGCATCTTTTGTTTGATCCTTGCACGTTGTTGATTGTGTCCTTGTTGCTTGTTTGTCTTGTTTGGATAGAGCTGGGAGACGAGTTCTCTAACGAGGAGCCTGTTGAGTTTGCTTTCGAGGATCCAGTCAACTCTGACAACTGTGCATGCAAGATGATCATACCCTCGAAATCACTACTATCTTTGCTATGCTAGTTTGCTCGCTCTTTTGCTATGCCAATGCCATGATGCCTACCACTTGCTTTCAAGCCTCCCAAATTGCCATGTCAAACCTCTAACCCACCATGTCCTAGCAAACCGTTGATTGGCTATGTTACCGCTTTGCTCAGCCCCTCTTATAGTGTTGCTAGTTGCAGGTGAAGATTGGAGACCGTTCCTTGTTGGAACCTTATTTTACTTGTTGAGATATCATTATATTACCATGTTATCTTAATGCATCTATATACTTGGTAAAGGGTGGAAGGCTCGGCCTCTCGCCTAGTGTTTTGTTCCACTCTTGCCGCCCTAGTTTCCGTCATATCGGTGTTATGTTCCCGGATTTTGCGTTCCTTACGCGGTTGGGTTATAATGGGAACCCCTTGATAGTTCGCCGTGATTAAAGCTTTTCCAGCAATGCCCAACCTTGGTTTTACCATTTGCCACCTAGCCTCTTTTTCCCTTGGGTCATCTTATTTTAAACCCCCCCCCGGGCCAGTGCTCCTCTAAGTGTTGGTCCGAACCAGGCAGCCTGCGGGGCCACCTTGGGGAAACTCGAGGGTTGGTTTTACTCGTAGCTTGACCTATCTGAGTGTGCCCTGAGAACGAGATATGTGTAGCTCCTATCGGGATTTGTCGGCACATTCGGGCGGTGTTGCTGGTCTTGTTTTAACCTGTCGAAGTGTCTTGAAGAACCGAGATACCGAGTCTGATCGGAACGTCTTGGGAGGACGTCTATTGCTTCGTTGACCGTGAGAGCTTGTCATGGGCTAAGTTGGGACCCCCCTGCAGGGATTTGAACTTTCGAAAGCCGTGCCCGTGGTTATGGGCAGATGGGAATTTGTTAATGTCCGATTGTAGATAACTTGAACCTTAACTTAATTAAAATGAACCAACTGAGTGTGTTACCATGATGGCCTCTTCTCGGCGGAGTCCGGGAAGTGGACACGGTGTTGGAGTAATGTTTGCGCAGGTTATCCTCTAGTTTCTCGCTCGCGCTTTGCCTTCTCTTCTCACTCTCTTTTGCGAACAGGATAGCCACCATATATGCTAGTCGCTTGCTGCAGCTCCACATATTTACCTTGCCATACCTATTCAGCTTAAATAGTCTTGATCGCGAGGGTGCGAGATTGCTAAGTCCCTGTGGCTCACAGATTACTATTACACCAGATGCAGGGCCTGATGATTCCACTCCAGGTGACGCGCTCGAGCTCAAGTGGGAGTTCGACGAGGACTCTCAACGATACTATGTTTCCTTTCCTGATGATCAGTAGTGGTGCCCAGTTGGGGGTGATCGGGACTGTGTCGCATGTTGGGTTATCTTTTATTTTGGCGCCGTAGTCGGGCCATGAGTGTTTGGATGATGTAATGTTATTTATGTACCTTGATTGACGTGGCGAGTGTAAGCCAACTATGTTATCTCCCCTTTTATTATCTATATTACATGGGATGTTGTGAAGATTGCCTAACTTGCGACATATGCCTTCAATGCGATTATGCCTCTAAGTCGTGCCTCAACACGTGGGAGATATAGTCGCATCGAGGGTGTTACAAGTTGGTATCAGAGCCTTCCCCGACCTTAGGAGCCCCATTGCTTGATCGTTTTTAGCGGCCGAGTTGTGTCTAGAAAAATGTTTTGAGTCATTTAGGAATTATATATCGGAGAGTTTAGGAATTCTTTTTACTTCCCAGTCTCCTCATCGCTCTGGTAAGGAATCCTGCCGTAGAGTTTTGACTCTTCTCTTCTCAAATTTCACTAAAAAAAATTTAGGATCACGCGGGTATCTTGGAATCGTTCCGATGGTTTTATGACGAGAACATTATCTTGGTGCCTCCTGTCAGGGGTTTTGTGGAAGTGTCCCGAGGAGTTGAGCTCTGAGGTGTTGTCGTCATAATTTTATCGTTGCAATTCTGGAATACCTGAGTCTAGTACACCGACATCGAAAATCTCTTTTATGCAGTTCGTTGGTGAGATAACCTCGACGCCACCCAGTACTGGGGCGGGAGTTCGGGAGTATCGCCATAACTTGTATAACGGATGCTTTTCGAAGGTTGCGGTAGATGGTTTCCGAAGTTTTTTCTCGGTTATGTGTTGAAGGATGGATACAGCTGGATGTCGGATTTGCTAGATTTGGGTGAGATATTATGCTTCCCCTGTATCCCCAACACCTGATTGCATAACCGGAAAGGTTCGGGAGTTTCATAGGTGGGAATTCTTGTAGCTCTAGTTCTTCTTCCACGGATATTGGTTTGAGATTGGGATTTCTTACCGATTATTCGTTCTTGATCCGTACCTTGTTGATTTATTTCTCTACCTAAATTCTAAGTGGCTTCTCAATTTATGGATATGTGACCATTTCAAGGGGAATGCATTCGTTCATTTTGTTCGGATGTGAAGACTATATGTTGCAATTTTCATTCCATTGGATTAAGTTTCAATATTTGTCTATCAATGTGCTAGTGGATGTCAACCTCTTCAGGATGGCTCCTCCAACGCGCACGACTCCGAATCCTGATCCGCCACCACCTCCACCTCCTCCAGAGGCATGGCAAGCTGTGATGGCCGCAACCAATGCAAACACACAGTTGATCATGCAAATTCTTCAAGAGCGCAATCAAGGCAACCAAGGGAACCAAGGCAACAATCAGAATCACTTTGCTTCACTCAACCAGTTCCTTGCTAACGGGCCAAAGACTTTCAGCAATTGTGTTTAGGCAACCGATGCTGACGATTGGCTTGTGGCTCTGTGCAAGCATTTCGAGTGCAGTAACGTCAGGCCTGAGGACTTCGTCAAGTTCGCTTCCTTCCAACTTAAAGATCAAGCTACAGAATGGTTGCAGCAGTACAAGGATTCCAGAGGTGGATGTGTGATCACCTGGGATGAATTCCGTCAAGATTTCAGAGCTCATCATATTCCTCAGAGCATGGTTGAAACCAAGCGTGAGGAATTCCGCAACCTGAAGCAAGGCTCTTTGTCTGTCTATGACTATAACAAGTTGTTTCAGAAGCTCGCCCGCTTTGCTAAGCAGGACGAGCTTGATGAGAAGAGCATGATATACCAGTTCAGGGGTGGTCTCAGAGAAGAAATTCAGCTAGCTCTTGTTCTCTTTGAGCCCTTGAGGTACGATGAGTTCTACAACATGGCACTGAAGCAAGAGGCCGCTCAACTGAGGTGTGATGCTTCCAAGAAGCGAGTCAGGGATGCTACTCCTTCTTCCTCTACTCAAGTGGCCAAGCAGCAGAAGTATTGGCTTCCTCCTCCTCCGTTCCGTCAGCCGTATCAGCAGAAGAGCAAAGGTGGAAGTGGATCTTCCCACCCACCCAACCCTGGCTTTCAGAACAAGACTTCGTCTCAAGCTCCAAGATCGAGTGCTCTGTATCACCGTCCGCTTTCAGAGGTCACGTGTAACAAGTGCCAACAGAAGGGTCACTCTGCCAACAAGTGTTTCAACCAGAGGCGTCTTCCTCCTCCTCCTCCTGTCAGATCGGCAAGTACAGTTGTGGTCAAGCATAACCCCAAGCACGCCAAGGTCAACTTGATGAACGCAGCTCAGGCAGAGGACTCATCAGATGTCATCATGGGTAACCTTCCTCTTAACGATATTCCCGCAAGAGTTCTTTTTGACACTGGTGCATCGCATTGTTTCATGTCAAAGCCATTTTTTACCAAGCATGAGTTCGTTTCGTCTCATTTGGGTAAACAAATGGATATCGTTTCTCCTGGCAAACGTTTGAGTGCAAGTCTGGAGGTGCCAGATGTTACTATCACCTTGGGCGACTACAAGTTTCTTTCTTCCCCAATGGTTCTTGGAAACTCGGATATTGATCTTATTCTTGGAATGGATTGGATTTCTAAGCACAAGGCACATCTTGACTGTGTAGCCAGGCAGATTCAATTGACTCATTCGTCTGAGGATGTAATTGTCTTTGCCGCTCGGGATAATACCATGCGTCTGTTTTCTCTCAATGAGAAGGGTGAACCGGATGCTATCTCGCAGATTCCAGTCGTTTGCGAATATCAAGACGTCTTTCCAGAAGAGCTTCCAGGAATGCCTCCGCACCGGCTAGTTGAATTCGTCATTGATCTTGAGCCTGGCAAGGAACCAGTGTGCAAGCGTCCTTACAAGCTCGGACCTGAAGAGTTGAAGGAGCTGAAGAAGCAACTCGATATTCAAGAGAGAATGGGTCTCATCCGGCCTAGTTCTTCTCTGTGGGGTTGTGGTGTTCTTTTTGTGAAGAAGAAGGATGGAACGGACCGACTTTGTGTTGATTACCGTCCATTCAACAAGAAGACCATCAAGAACAAATACCCACTTCCCAACATCAATGAGCTGTTCGAACAACTCAAAGGTGCCCAAGTATTCTCCAAGCTTGATCTCTGTATGGGTTATCATCAGATTCAAATCCGTGAGCAAGATATTCCCAAGACGGCTTTCAGGACAAGCTATGGTTCATATGAATACACTGTCATGTCTTTTGGCCTCATCAACGCTCCTCCGACTTTCTCTCGCATGATGAACTTCATCTTCATAGCCTACACCAATGACTTCGTTTTGGTCTATCTCGACGACATTCTGGTTTTCTCGAAGAACAAGGAAGATCATGCCAAGCACTTGCGTTTGGTACTCGATAAGTTGAGGGAACACAAGTTCTACGCCAAGTTCCCCAAGTGCGAATTTTGGCTCGATGAGGTTCTTTATCTTGGTCATATCATCTCTGCCAAGGGCATTGCGGTGAATCCTGAGAAGGTGTCTGCAATTGTGAATTGGGAACCTCCTCAGAACGTGAAGCAACTCCGTAGCTTCCTCGGTCTCGCAAGCTACTGTCGAAGATTCGTTGAAAACTTCTCCAAGATTGCGAAGCCTCTCTCTAATCTTCTCCAGAAGCACGTCAAGTACGTTTGGTCTCCAGATTGTGACATTGCTTTCAACACTTCGAAAGAGAAATTGATCACTGCTCCATTTCTGACTCCGCCAGATGAATCCAAGCCGTACGAGGTCTTTTGTGATGCCTCTCTCCAAGGTCTTGGCGCAGTGTTGATGCAAGAGAAGAAAGTTGTTGCTTATACCTCCCGCCAGTTGAAGCCCAATGAGAAGAACTACCCCACTCATGATCTCGAGTTGGCGGCAGTTGTGCACGCTCTTTTGACTTGGAGACATCTCTTATTGGGAAGAAAAGTGGACATCTTCACTGACCACAAGAGTCTCAAGTACATCTTCACTCAGCCTAATCTCAACCTCAGTAGACTCGATGGGTCGAAATGATTCAAGAGTATAATCCGAGTATCGAGAATACTCCAGGCAAGGCCAATGTGATTGCTGACGCATTAAGCAGGAAGGCTTATTGCAACAGTCTTATTCTCAAGCCTTATCAACCCGAGCTTTGTGAAGCTTTCCGCAAACTTAATCTGCAAGTTGTTCCTCAAGGTTTCCTCGCCAACCTTCAAGTCTCTCCTACCTTGGAAGACCAGATTCGCCAAGCCTAGCTTCTTGATGCTATGGTGAAAAAGGTGAAGATTGGGATTGCCAAGAGTCAACCCAAGTACAAGTGCTACCGCCTTGATGACAAGGATACTCTCTTCTTCGAGGATCGTATTGTTGTGCCCAAAGGTGACCTCCGTAAAGTGATCATAAATGAGGCTCACAATTCTCTCCTCTCCATCCACCCTGGGAGCACGAAGATGTATCAGGACCTCAAGCAGGCTTATTGGTGGACTCGAATGAAGCGCAAGATTGCTCAATTCGTGAATGAATGTGATGTCTGCGGAAGAGTGAAGGCAGAACACCGAAGGCCAGCGGGTCTCCTCCAACCTCTTGCCATTCCAGAATGGAAGTTTGACCACATTGAGATGGATTTCATGACTGGATTTCCAAAGTCCAAGCATGGCAATGATGCTATATTCGTTGTCATCGACAAACTCACTAAAGTGGCTCACTTTCTTCCTATCAAAGAGTCAACCACTGCAGCTCAATTGGCGGAACTCTATACCTCTTGAATTGTCTCTCTACACGGCATTCCACAAGTGATCTCTTCAGACCGTGGCAGCATCTTTACCTCCAAGTTTTGGGATTCTTTTCAGAAGGGCATGGGCACCAACATCCGCTTCAGCACAGCTTTCCATCCTCAAACTAGCGGTCAAGTCGAGCGTGTCAATCAGATTCTTGAAGATATGCTCAGGGCTTGTGTGATCTCCTTCGGCATGAAGTGGGAGGATTGTCTTCCTTATGCTGAATTGTCCTACAACAAAAGTTTTCAAGCAAGTTCGGGCAAGGCCCCATTTGAGAATTCTGTATGGCAGGAAGTGTCGTACCCCTCTCAACTGGTCCGAAACCGGTGAACGTCAGCTTTTGGGTAATGACTTAATCACAGAGGCAGAGGGAATGTGCAAAGTCATTCGAGATAACCTCAAAGCAGCCCAATCCCGCCAGCAGAGCTACTATGATAGTAGGCACCGTGATTTGGTTTTTGAGATCGGAGATCATGTTTACCTCCGCGTCTCTCCTATGAAAGGTACTCGTCGCTTCGGTATCAAAGGGAAGCTTCCCCCAGATACGTGGGACCTTTCAAGATTGTCAGCAAGAGAGGCGATCTCACCTATCAACTCAAGCTTCCTTCAAACTTTGCAAATGTTCATGATGTGTTCCATGTCTCTCAGCTCTAAAAGTGCTTGAAGACTCCTGACCGCACCGTCAAATTCGAGGACATTGAGATCCAAGAAGATCTATCCTATCGTGAGCACCCAATTGCTATTCTTGAAGAGACTGAACGCAAGACTCGCAACAAGTCCATCAAATTTCTCAAAGTCAAGTGGTCACACCATTCCGGCCGTGTAGCTACCTGGGAACGCGAGGATCACTTCCGTTCTGATTACCCGACGTTCTTTCAGTCCTAGATCTCGGGACGAGATCCTTTCGTAGTGGTGGAGTGTTATAACACCCCGGATATGACTTTCCCAATTTGTACTCCAACTCTTACCATTTCCGGCGTTAAGTTATTTCATTTTCTCGGGTTCGGGTCTTTGTCCCCGTGTGTTTTATCGTTGTCATGCATCTCATATCATGTCTTCTTCTGCATTGCATTTGCATACGTGTTCGTCTCATGCATTCGAGCTTTTTCCCCGTTGTCCGTTTTGCATTCCGGCGCTTCGTTCTCCTCCAGTGGTCATTTCTAGCTTTCTTTCGTGTGTGGGGATTAAACATTTCCGGATTGGACTGAGACTTGCCAAGCGGCCTTGGTTTACTACCGGTAGACCGCCTGTCATGTTTCGTACCATTTGGACTTCGTTTGATACTCCAACGGTTAACCAAGGGACCGAAAAGGCCTCGTGTGTGTTTCAGCCCAACATCCCTCCAAGTTGGCCCAAAACCCACCTAAACCTTCTCCATCATCTAGGTCGTTCGATCACGATTGCGTGTCCGAAAACCGCACCTCATTTGGAGCTTCCTAGCTCCTCCTACCTCTATAAATAGGTCCCTCCCAAAAATTTCGGGTCATTTCCAACCCTAACCTAGTCTCCTCCCACCTCTCGCCGCCGGACACGTCCGATTCGGGCCGGACGTGTCCGACTTGCCCCGCTGCCGCCACGTGTCGCCGCCCCGTTGGCGCGTCCGCCGCCCCCGCGCCGCCGGCCCGCCGGGCCCGCCTCCGGCCCCCGCGGCCCGAGCTCTCCCGCAACGGCGCCCGCGCCCCGCCGCCCTTCTTCTACCTCATGCCGCCGCCTTCACCTTGCCGCTCCGCCGCGCTTCGTCCAGCCGGCCGCCGTGACCTCGCCGGCCGGAGTAGGGAGCGCACGCCCCTCGCCGCCCGGCTTCCTCACCGCCCGCCGCCGCCAGGACTCGGCGCCGCCGCCCCGGCCTCTCCTCCCCACGGCCTCGCCTTCCTCCGAGTCCGACGACTCCGGCCGCCGCCGTTTCCTCTCCGGCGAACAGGATTCCGGCCGTCATCGGGAAGCGTGCAGATCTCAGATCCAAAATTGCCTCGGTTGACTTTTTGCCCCGAAACCCTATTTATCTTGCCATGTTCATCGCATCGTAACTTTGCATAAATAGCTCCAATTCATGCATATAGCATATCAAAATATTCGTCTCAGAGAGTACATCATTTCATTCCATTGCATCATTTTCATTTGAGTTCATCTTGATGCCCGAAATGCTGTTAGAAGAGTGCTACTTGAGATATTTGTCAGATCTGCTGCTCCATTTATATATTTGTCATTTTTTCCATGATTATTGTGTGCATGATATGCTCATGAGCTCTACATATGTTTTGTTAAGGGTTTTGCCATCTTTCCAGAGGTGCAACCCATGTATTTTTGTGATGTGTGTGGTGACTAGCACAAGCTTGCAAAGTGAGGCACTTGGTAATGCTGATTTCAGGGACTTGGCATTTCCACTAAGTTTTGAGTTGTTTATCTCATATGGCCATATGTTCATGTTGTTTCCTAGTGATCCGTGCCTCTTTCGAGGATGATCCGTAAGGATGTTTTGTTAATCTTGTAGTGCTCTATCCATCCATGTCTTTGTTTGCAATTATGGAGCATCCTAGCTTGAGTCAATCGAGCTCTACTTTTGCTACTTCGTGAATCTGGGCAGATTGTCTACTTGTTAGCGATTTTGCCGATGATGTTGTAGTTGATCCGTGCATGCTATGCTATTGTTCTTGCCATTTCTAGCTTGTATTTTGTGTATTCTTGTTGGATGTATGCTTAGTTGGTCATGACTTGCTCCGTAGTGAGTGCATCGAGCTCGTAAACATGCCTACTTGATATCTGTTTTCAGCATGCTCCAGTTTTCACTAAGCCTGTGATCTGATTATGTTTTTTCCATGTTCACATGCTTGCAATTGTATTTTCTGATCCCTTTTGGCTCAAGGTCACTAAGGGACTTTTGTTAAGCTCTTTGAGTAGCTCCATGCCATGTTTTACTTTGTCATGATTACGTCCTGTAGCATGTAGTTTTGTTGCTCCGAAGTGTGCTACCTGATCTGAAATTCCAGACAAGTGTTAATTTCACTAAGTCTGAAATCTGTTTGCCATATGCCTTTTTGCCATGCTTGTTTGAACCTGTTAATGGATGAATTGGCCGTAGCTCATTGCTAGACTTTTGTTAAGCATCATGAGTGCATCCCTGCCATGTATTTTTATGCCATGTTTGGGTGCTGTAGCATATTCATCTTGTTGCATTTAGATGGCTACTTGCTGTAAATCGCAGACCGGTGTCATATTTGAATTGCTTGCCATTTCCAAACCGTAACTCCGATTCCGGCGTTCTTTATATCGTTTTCTAGAGATTTCATCTCATCTTTCCAGTGGCTCACTTGGATTCCCATGTTGAGGCCAGGTTCATGCACTCTTTGTCAAATCTTGCATATGCATCCCGCATCGCATCCCGCATAGCATACCATCCTTGCATCGTTTGTTTGATCCTTGCACGTGGTTGATTGTGTACTTGTTGCTTGTTTGTCTTGTTTGGGTAGAGCCGGGAGACGAGTTCGCTAACGAGGAGCCTGTTGAGTTTGCTTTCGAGGATCCAGTCAACTCTGGCAACTGTGCAGGCAAGATGATCATACCCTCGAAATCACTACTATCTTTGCTATGCTAGTTTGCTCGCTCTTTTGCTATGCCAATGCCACGATGCCTACCACTTGCTTTCAAGCCTCCCAAATTTCCATGTCAAACCTCTAACCCACCATGTCCTAGCAAACCGTTGATTGTCTATGTTACCGCTTTGCTCAGCCCCTCTTATAGCGTTGCTAGTTGCAGGTGAAGATTGGAGACCGTTCCTTGTTGGAACCTTATTTTACTTGTTGGGATATCATTATATTGCCATGTTATCTTAATGCATCTATATACTTGGTAAAGGGTGGAAGGCTCGGCCTCTCGCCTAGTGTTTTGTTCCACTCTTGCCGCCCTAGTTGCCGTCATATCGGTGTTATGTTCCCGGATTTTGCGTTACTTACGCGGTTGGGTTATAATGGGAACCCCTTGATAGTTCGCCTTGATTAAAGCTTTTCCAGCAATGCCCAACCTTGGTTTTACCATTTGCCACCTAGCCTCTTTTTCCCTTGGGTTTCCGGAGCCCGAGGGTCATCTTATTTTAAACCCCCTGCTTCCGGGGTCCACTTCATAGGCCCTGCCCTCTTCAAAATTTTGAAGAACGGCAGGGCACGCTCGGCAGACTTGGAGATGAATCTGCTTTGTGCGGCAACACATCATGTCAAACACCTCACATCCTTAACTGTTCTTGGCGCTTAGATCTGCTTGATAGCTTTGATCTTGTCGGGGTTGGCTTCAATCCCGCGATGGGATACGAAGAACCCAAGAAACTTGCCAGAGCGGACACCAAATACACACTTCTCCGGGTTGAGCTTCAAATTGATCTTGCACAGATTAGCAAACGTCTCCCCCAAATCTTGAATAAGGGTGTCTCTATTCTTGTTCTTGACCACAATGTCATCCATATAAGCTTCTATGTTTCTGTGCAGCTATGGCTCAAAACCAATCTAGACTGACCTTGCAAAAGTAGATCCGGTACTCTTTAATCCGAACGGCATGCAGACAAAACAATACGTACCACATGGAGTAATGAACGATGTCTTCCCTTCATCTTCATTGGACATGAAGATCTAGTGATACCCAGAATATGCATCCAAAAAGGAGAGCAAATCAAAACCTGAAGTGGAATCCACAATCTGATCGATATGCGCCAAGGGAAACGGGTCATTCGGACAAGCATTGTTGAGATCTGTGAAATCTATGCAAAGCCTCCACTTCCTGTTAGCCTTCTGGACTACCACTGGATTTGCCAACCATGTGAGAAGCAACACTCGTCTTACTAAACCAGCTGCCTCGGGTTTCTTGATCTCTTCCACAATGAATTGCTGCCTCTCCAAGGCCTGCTTCCAAACTTTTTGCTTGACAGGTCGAGCGTGTGGGCAGACATCAAGGCGGTGCTCCATTACCTCCCTGCGAAAACCGGGGATATCAGATGGTTGCCAAGGAAACATATCGATATTCGCCCACAGGAAGGCAACGAGCGTGCTTTCCTATTTTCCATCAAGGGTGGCACTGATAGTGAAAGTACCATCAACGCCAGCTAGCCCTGTTGGGACCTTCTTCACGTGGGGTGTAGTAACCTTGGATCTCTTGCTATTGGAACACTCTATCATGTCATCAACGGGTGCCCTGCACTCAGAGGGGGCACGCTTCTCGGATTCTTTGCCGAAGCTCCTACAATCTCTCTTTTTTCCTTTATTTTCCTTGGCGGGAACGACTACTGCATCTGCCTCTGCCACGACCGCGTCCCGATACATCTTGTCTACAAAAATGATTGCATACTTCTCATCTGATGGGATGGTGATGATTCCCAGTGGACCATGCATCTTCAAGGTGTTGTAGGAATAGTGGGATGCCTCCATAAACTTAGCCAGGGCTGGGCGTCCAAGAATCCCATTTTATGGCCTTGGGAGATCAATCACATCAAACACTATCTTCTCAGTCCGGTAGTTTAGTTCTCCCCTGAAGTTTACCAACAACATGATCTTTCTCTTAGGATTGCTCCTGCCGGGATTAACTCCTTGAAACATGCCGGTAACCTCTAGCTCTTCCTCCACTATCTGAAGTCTGCTGATAACTATTGGGGAAATCAGATTCAATCCGGCCACGCCATCGACCAACATCTTTGAGACCTTGAGGCTGCAAATTCTTGGGGAGATCAATACTGGCAAGCACCCTACCACAGTGGTTCGGCTAGGATGATCCTCCTCGTCAAAGATGATGGGCGTACGGGACCATTTGAGCGGCCTCTGGGCCTCTGGTGCTGGTTCCACGACATTGACCACTCGCGCCCACCGCTTGAGTTGGCAGTGAGAGGTGTGCAGGGATGCACCCCCGTCAATGCATAGGGCGTCGATGGCCTTCTAAAACTCTTGCTCACTAATTTCCTCTTCGTCCCCTCCGTCACTCTCATCTTCACAAACTTCCTTTGCTCACCCTCTTGCGAGTTTTCCTTGGCTCCGAAAGGGCTTGTCGGGGCGATTTGCTTCACCACCTCGGCCCTTACCGCTAGCAACATTCTGACCTTTCTCCTTGTCATGCTTCTCATGCTCTGCTCTCTGTCTCTTGACAAGCTGCTCAACCTGATAACACTCTTGATGGTCATGGCCTTTGGTCCGATGAATCCTGCAGTACGGCCCATCACCTTTCCTAGCTTACTCGGCAGCGGTGGCTTCCCGGAAGTCAGAGCATGTGGCAGCTTCCTTGCCGGGGACCTCACCTTTGGCCTTCTTGCCAATACTAGGCTTACTCAATCTTTCAACAGTCATCACTGCCTTATCTCTTTCCTTCTTACTGTGCTTCTTGCTCTTCTTCTGGCTGGTTGATTCATCATCATCTTCTGAATGAACATTGGTGCAATCTTCCTCTCCGGGCAACTTCCTTCCCTCCTCCATCCGAGCACACTTGTCCACCAATGTGTAGAGCTCCTTCACAGTCTTGGGCAACTGCTCATTCATCTTGGAACGAATCTGTCAGTTGTGCACATTGGACTGGAAGGCAACAATGATACCTGCTGGATGGATGTTTGGGATGTTTCTACGAACTTTGCTGAATCTTTGTAAATACTTACAAAGGGTTTCTCCTTCCTTCTGTTGGAGAAGCTGCAAATCGCTGGGCCTGCCATGTTCTTGATGACCGCCAGTGAAGGTGCCAATGAACTCATGGCACAGGTCAGCCCATGACGAAATGGAGTCCTCTGGTAGGTGCATCAGCCAAGACCTCACATTGGACTTGAGGGCCAAAGGGAAGTAGTTGGCAAACACCTTCTCATCTCTCCCCCGACAGCCTAAACAACGATGGTGTAGATGCTCAGGAACTCTGCCGGGTTCAGCCTCCCATCGTACTTCTCAGGTATCTCTAGCTTGAACGTGTGAAAGGATGGCCAAAGGACTTGCCACAACTCACGAGTGAAGGCAGGGAAGCCAACCTCGAAAGGTAGGCACTCGCCAACATCGAGAGCGGTCTCGTCGACATAGGGGCCGTCGCACCCATCGGCCTGGCAGAGGTCGTCGTGGCGTTGCTCGGCAACGACACGTGTGCCTCCTCTCCGCCTATCCTCCGGGGCTCGTCGTTGGCCTGGACGTGCTCGAGGGTCAGAAGAGGCCATCGAGACGTCGTCGGGGACTTGATTATGTCGCGCTCGCAATGGCTGCCATGGCGGGGACTGCACCGTGGGGATAGCCCCTTCCGTACGGTCAGATCCATGAGCTATTGTTGTCGCTTGTGGAGGTCACGACAGGCTAGCTCACCGTGAGCCCCCGGCTTCAGCGAAACCAAGCATACATTGGATGGTGGCACGCCATTCGTTCATCTGCTCGGCCGTTGGCAGAAACCTCAACAGCAGTTGAGCCCGCGCCATGGCCTCTGAAGCTATACGTGGCAGGGATGATGATGAAGTCAATCGCACCGTCGCTCAGCTCCTGACGGTGCCAACGGCGGCAGCACTACGCCCTCGCAGTTGTTGCGGGGCGACCACTTGGAGGTGGAGTGGCGAAGGTGTTCGAGGGCCAGTGGCTCCGTTGGGCGCAGCGACTTGGTCGACCCGTTTCGGGGGAGGTGCATGCGCTGCGACCGCACCCATGGTGGGAGCGGCCGGAGGGCGACGATTCACCCTGGTACATGCGTCGTAGTTGTGGCTGTGCCCATCGGCGGGGTAAAGGGGGATAGACAAAGTAACCCTTTGCCCATACCTTAGGGAGCATGGCCGTCGGGTGTTGCTGATACTGCTCTCCGTCGATGCCTCGGGCACCTGCGTCGGCCGCGGGGGAAGTGGTGACTGTCAGATTTCGGGTTCCGCAGACCCTAGAGAGGTTTGAACTCTAGTGTGCGTGTGAAGAACTCGACCTCCCCAGTCTCCTACTCGCTAGTCTCTAGGACTAGCTCGATGAACAGGAAGGAAACGGGACACATCAATTTACCCAGGTTCGGGCCACCTTGCGGTGTAAAACCCTACTACTGCTTTGTGGTGCATTGGCCTCGAGGGGCTGGTCATGGACTAGTACAGTGGGGAACAACCTCAGGAGGAGGAGTGTTCTTGCGCTCGAGTTAGCTCGTGAATGCGAGGGTGGAATTGATCTGTCCCCACTATGGTGGTGGCTACATCCTATTTATACTGGCCTTGGTCCTCTTCCCAAGTGTAAGGCGGGAAGGGATCCCAGAATGGCCGAATTCATAGGGAGACAACTAGCACTTGTTATCCTGACAAAAATAGTCTTCGCCTACGAAAGCCTCTGGTCGTGACGCCGCGGTGGGCTCGGCGATGACCTCCATCCTACCATCCTGGCGGTCTTGCTCTTATTGCACCGGAATGGAAACCTTTGGCTGATTCCTCGGGACTCCGCGTCTGCGCTTGCCTCCTTAGCACCAAAGATGAAACTGGTGCACTGCGCCCACTGGCGCCCACATGGCCTTGGTCATCATGGCTCATGTCATCCGAACCTCGCGAGGTGAGGCTTGCATAGAAATCTCCTCTCCTTGAGAGCCATCCTGAGGTGGCCGCTCCTCGGGGAGGTCTTTCTGTCGTCCGCCTCGTGAGGCTCGGCCCCTCGCGAGGGTCTTGAGCTGTTGATGCTGAAGTTGGGCCACACCAGGCTGTCGATGGAGCCACGCCGTGGGCTGCAGGCAAGCAAGTCTGGGTACCCTCATTCCCAAAACACCGACAGTATCCCCCGGGCCCAAGGCGCGCTTGAACTTGGCTTCGAGGCTAAGCCAAAGCACAAGTGCGGAGCACCGCGGGCCCTAACCTCCTACGGCCTTGGTCGACACGTGGCGATTGATGGGACGTGGGTGCCTCCACTTTCCCATGCTGCCTCGGCAACCGTTAGACTTGACGAGATCCTATTGCATGCAAAGTAAACCATCATTGCGTGCGACTATGGAGGCCGGCGGTTGGCCTCCCTCCGGCTATAAATGAGGGGAGGGGCAAAGCCCCCTCGCTCATCTCCATCTTCTTGTTGCATGCTCCTTCTTCTTCTCCGTCTTGACATTACGTCCATGCCGCCAATTAGGAGATTCTCCGCGGTGGAGAAGGGGAAAGCCCCTCGGGAGGAGTCTGGATAGCTTCCGCCGAAGAAGAGGTTTTGCCGCCCTCGCGACGCTGGCGAAGGATAGGCGGTGTCGCGGCCTTGGTACGATCGGCCTCCGCATGGTTCACGCTCCCCTTGTACGCCCATGTGCAGGCCCCTATGATAGGTGGCAGTTCCCAGCACCGCCCGGTTCGGGATCACGGTGGGAAGGCCGGGGCTGCGCAGCCAGTCGGCCCGCGAACTCACGCCGAGGGCTCCTCGCGCGAGTTCATGATACGGGCAGCAATGCCGCCGCGCACTTGGATTTGGATCCCCGAGTTCTTCGCCGAGGAGATGCCTTCGAGGGGGCTTCTCGAGTTGTGGCTGCAGAATACTGCGTGCTGTAGCCTGGCCACGGGGGCGGAGATCAAGCCCATTCCCCCAGGCGGCATCTTCATGAACCGAGGATGAGGCGAGGTCCCCCGCGCCTGCCGTCCAGAAGGGCCCCTCACCATCCACTCCGAGTACGATGGCGCCTCCATATTGTTCTTCAAGGTCTTCGACGAGGATGGCCGGCGCCTGGAATGCTGTCCTGGGGGGAGCAGCCCGCGCGGCACGACCAGGGGTGTTAAGCTCGCCCCCGGACTCACCGGTAGGTCCTCTGGCAGCAGCGGCAGCACCGTGGAATCGAGCGACTCCCCCGAGCCCAACGAGTTTTCGGAGTCCAGCGACGACAGCTATGTGCCACCGAGCTCTCTTGTTCAGAGCGCGGTAGCGGCGTCTGCTCGGCGTCATCGGTGGTACCTAGCGGACAGGGTCCTCCGAGGTCTACCTCTTTTGTTTCCATGCACAGAATTCTGACAGGCCCCGCAGGGGCATGTAAGAAACTGTAGAACTTTTGGTTTAAATGCTATCCTCCCTATCGTAATGTTGAAACTGCATATCTCGCTCTGGCACGGTTCCCCCTTTTCGTTCTCGTGTTAGCTTAGCACTCTACGCCGATAGGACCCAGTCCCCAGGCGGGCTTCATGTAACGCCCACAATGCGGCTATATCTCCCATGTGTCGAAGCACGACTTAGAGGCATAACCGCATTGTAAGCAAAGTCGCAAGTGAGGTAATCTTCACACAACCCATGTAATACATAAGGGAAAGAGATACATAGTTGGCTTACAATCGCCACTTCACATAATACATGAATAAAGCATTACATCATCCAGATACAATCAAGGTCCGACTACGGAACCAAAATAAAAGAAGACTACCCCAAATGCTACACAGATCCCCGATCGTCCCAACTGGGCTCCACTATTTATCGGCGTTCTGGGAACGGGGGTCCCCAGACTTGCCTGCCTGCAGCCTGCAGCGTGGCTAAAAGGGGGGCCCAGCATGGCCCATCTTCACCAACACAGACCCAAGACCCTCGCGAGGGGCCAAGCCTCGCGGGGCGGACGACACAGAGCTTCCTCGGGCACGGCCTCATCAGGCTGGCTCGCGAGGAGGCGGAGAGATCAAGGCGGGGTACCTCACGAGGTGCCCGTGACGCAAGCCATGACGACCAAAGGCGCCAGGCGGGTGCCAGCCCGCGCAGTGTCCTCCCTTCCTCTTTGGTGCAAAGGGAGCAAGCGCAGCCGCGGAGTACCGAGGCATCAGGCAAAGGTTGCCATTTCGGTGCAACAAGACCAAGACCAGGAGGACTGCAAGATGGAGGTCACTGTGGAGCCCAAGACGGCGTCACCACCACAGCTTTGTGCAGGCGAAGACTACTTTTGTCAGGATAGCTAGTACTAGCTGTCCCCCTTCAAATTAGCCCGCCATTGTTGGCTCCCTTCCCGGTCAATATTTGGGAAGAGGACCAAGGCCTCTATAAATAGGACCAGCCACCCACAGAGTAGGGGGGACGACAAGAAGAGATCTGGTAGTACCCAAGCAAGAGAGAGCAAGCAAGCAGAGAGAGAGAGAGAGAGACTGAAGGGTGACTGAGCTCCTCCCAGCAGTTCATCGCCCCAGCCAAGAGCAGACCCTCGCAAGGCTGTTCTTCCTTGTATCGTTCATAATCATCAGCCCAAGAGGCAATCCACCACACCACACACTGGAGTAGGGTATTACACCACAACGGTGGCCCGAACCAGTATAAACCTTGTGTCATTTGTGTTGTTCTTTCCATCGCTTAGATCTTAGCGCGGCGGAGGGGTGCAGGTAGGTAGGAAGCGAAATCTCCACGCGCACCCCAGTGTTCGAACCTCAAGGGTCTGCCGGAACCTGAAATCCGACATTTGGCGCGCCAGGTAGGGGTGCGCCAGAATCCACCTTCTGCCGCTTCGTGCCCCGTCGCGTCGTCATCACCATGTCCGGCGACCAGGCGGGCAACCCAGATCCATGGGCAGCGTGGCCCGCTCGCGTAGAGCCGCTCGCCTCGGGCGACCCCATGCCCTAGGCAGCTCGTGGTCCGCAGGGCGCTGCGGGCCGCAGGCGACGCGGACAGGCTTCAACAGCTCTCACACCGCGGCAGGCACGGTCGGCAGCAAGGGCCTCCAATCACGCCGCGACCACGGCACTGTACACCCGTAGGGAGCAGGCGAACTCGAGGGCTGCGCTCACGGTGGCCCGAGAGCTGCTGCAGTGCAGGCTGCTGGAGGGCGGCCGCGACGTGCTGCTGGAGCGGGTGGCAGAGCTCCTGGCCTTCGCCGCCTCAGGGGCTCACCCCTTCTGCACCCAGCTCCCATCTCAAGCCCAGGGCAGCCCGCCCGGGGGCTCCGCGCGCGCCCGCGGGCTCCAAGGTTACTCCAACGCCAGCGAAGCTGTCAGCACCGGACCGGTGGCGGCACTACCCCCGCTCCCGGTCCGTGAAGAAGAAGAACTCGACGCAACCCGCGGCTCCAGTGGACAGCCGCGCTGCCACCCCACAGTGGGCGCGTCAGGCAGGACCGCGTGGCACGCGGAGCACTACGGCGTGGCCTTCGGGATGACGGCACCAGAGGAATACGTGCCCCTCATGATGGACCAAGGACACCCTCACGAGAGCGAACAAGGCTCGCTCCTCAGACCAAGCTGGGGGGACGAGGCACTAGAAGCTGAGCCTTTCTAGGAGCCCCGGGATGGTCCCACTGGCCACGCTGGAGGCAATGATTATCAGGTACCGCTAATTCTTCAGGAACAGGCATACGCTAACCATGGATCGCAGGAGGTGCCGGTCGCCACAGCGAGCAGTGGCCCCGCTCCCACAGTCTCCTACCCCTCGGGAGGAGGGCGCAGGGGGCTGCAGGAGAGGGGTCAAGATCCGACATCACCACCGCGGCGTTTGGAGCAAGGTGTTCTCAGGAGGTAGGCCCTCTGCTGGGGAGGTGCCTCAGGGCCTGCCCCTAGCGGAGGACCCGTGGTCGTCGGGGAACCGCTGGCGACCGCTCTACCACATCGGGCGGCATCCTGGTTTCCGGTCGTCGCTGATGGCACTAGAGTGTGGCACAAGGCGGGGCCCTCATCTAGCGATATGAAGCAAGGCCAGTACCTGTGAAGAAGGCCCAGTGCCTGTGAAGCTCGCTGCCCCATGACACTCTCACGTAATAATGAGTGGGGCTGTAGATGCCCCGGAGTCTCAGGGGTGCCGGCCTAAGGCCCTGGGGCTCCCTCCCACGCCCAGTGGCAGCACTTAGCTCCGCGCTGGTGAGAAGACGTCCAAGACTAGATTAGGTGCCGGACGCGGCCTTTTGTTTGCTTTCGTTGCTTTTCCCTTTGGTTGTCGCTTTCCCCCGCTGGATTCAAGTTGGATTCGAATTTGAGATTTGCGTGTGTTAGGGGAAGGGGTGCTTAGTCTCGTTCGAGAAATTTCTCGCGTTTTGGTTACCACTTCGCCTCAGCTGCCTCCCCTCGTGAGCCCCTCGCGAGCCGGGTCAGGCCTAGCTCGCGCACAGCTCAGACTGCCGCCGCCGTGTCCTCTCAGGAGGGTGTTTTGCTACAGGTCCTACGGATCCAATCAGGGAACACTCGGGACACCACAACCTCCCACAGGCTGCCTCAGGGCCGGCACTGGACCAAGGTAAACTGGCCGACCAGCGCATCGCTTAAGCCAACCACTTGGCGCGGGCGCATGGGCAATGTAGCGACTACTTATATGATGAACACAAGTTTTACATAAGGGGCTCCCCCTCCCAAATGCTCTCACCGCCATCAGGCCAAAACCTGAGTTCTATTCATGCAGGGCAAGGAAGTAGGAACGATGCACAATCAGTCAGATAAATCCCCCAATGCGTCCTCAAGAGCACCACCCGAGCCGCTGCTGGCGCCGCCGGACTCGCCATCGCTGTCCGCGTCGCCGCCAGCGGCGTCAGGGCCGTGCGCCGCACCGCCCTCGTCGGCAGCCACGACCACGCCGTCGTTGTCTGAAGCGAAGGCCCTGATAAGAGCATCCACATTATCTTCCACCCAGCGTGCCAGGTCGCCTCGGACGGCTTGGGGGACTGGGGCGATGGCGGCGTTGAAATCGAAGTGGGGATCCATGTGCTGGAGAAGGCTGAAGACGCGAGAAAAGGCATGCCCGAGACGGGCGCGGCTCCTCTCCTCCAACAACTTGTCAGCCCTGACCGACCGAGCCTCCAGCTGCGTCACCACGTCAGTGAAGAACTGAAGATTGCCGGCGTAGTTGACTGCATGTGGCTCGCCAACAGCCGCCTCGCAGATGTTGCCCAAGGCTGTGTTGGCTCTCTCCCGAAGCGTGGAGAGCATGGGGCCGTGCTCATGCTCTAGGATCCGCCGCTGACGTATCTCATCCGCATTTTGGCGCGCGACGGCCTCAGCCTCCTCCACCCGCTGGCGAATAAGGAGCACCTCGGCCTGGGAAGTGGTTAACTCACCTTGCGCCACCTCAAGGGCGGCCCGGAAAGCATCAGCCTGCCGTGTCGCCCCCTCCAGCTTGGCCCTCAAGGCAGCAGTCCTGCCTTCAGCCTCGGCCCGGATCAACCCCAGCTTCTCCTTGAACTCGTGCTCGAGGTTCAAATGCGCCATCGCCACTCGATGTCCGACCTCCTCCAGGACGCGGGCTTCCTGTAAAGCGACATCATCCTCCGCCTGCGTCACCAAGCGCTCCCTCGTCTCCAGACGCTCGTACTCGCGGGTACGTTCGGCGGCTTCCAGCGTCAGCGCCTCCTCACGCTTCTGGAGCTCTGCTGAGTCACCAGAGGCCACCTTCATCGACGCGAGGGCTGCCTCGCGCAGCTCCACCTGCTCCTCCAGTGAGTGGCACCAGGCCAGGAGGTCCCGAGCCCGCTCCCCCGCCGCCGTTCGCCGCCGGTTAGCTTCCCGGGCCTCCTCAGCGGCCCAAGATCGAGCCTCCCGAGAGGCCACCAGTGACGCCTTGGCCTCTGCGTCGTCAAGATCACGCTGGCGGCGCGCAAAGGCGATGGCGCCCTCCAGCTCGCGCCTCTCCGCAGCCAGGCGCAGGCCCTCGGCCTCAAGGCCCGCGTCTTCATCAGCAAGCTCCTCACCAAGTAGGCTTACTGCGTCAGCCGCCCTTCGAAGGAATCCTTGGCGGAGAGCGCAACGCTCCCGAGCGCGCTCGAGCACGTCTTCCACGCCATCATCTGCCCCAAGCAAGCGCCGGGGGCCACAAATCAGCACGCCCCCTCCGGGCTGGGGGCTGGGGGTTGGCACCCTCGCGACGGTCGGGCATGCCGCGCCAGAAGCCCGGCCTGGGGCCAGCCCGTCCCCAGGTGAAGAGCGTAAGGAGCGCCTTAGCCAATCGCAGTCCACGACCAGGCGGGATGCCCACGACAGGCTGGCTATGCCATGAGAAGGCCTGCGGAAGAGGATCGCAAGGTGCGCAGGGCCATGATGCGCCTCGGGACGGTCCGCCTCTTCGATCGCCCTCACCACAAGGGCTCTGCTGCTCGGGGCGCCTGAGGGCGATGGAGGGGGCGAAGCCAAGGGGGACGGCACCTCAGCCATCTCTGCGAGCTCGGCTGGAAGGGGCCTGCGGAGCAAGGGTCAATAAAAGCAAGAGAAGGATCGGGAGCTGGAAAAGGAGAAGGCTTACTCATCAGTGGCGAAGTACTTCCTACGCTTCAGCAGGCGACAAGGGTAATCGTCGCCCAGGGCCTTCCTTCTCTTCCGGAGGGCCTCAAAGTCCACGCGGAAGCGGCCCAAGAGTTGGGCGCAGGGATCAACCTACGACGAAGACGGAGCATCAAGGCGATCTGTGTCGGGGGCGCCTGCCTAATGCGCGCTGCCAATCGCCTCGCCAAGGAAAGCAGCCGGAGCCTCAGGGGCCTCAGTCGCAAGCGCTGAGAGCAGCAGCTCGTCGCCCTCAGCCTCAGCGGCACAGGCCCCGAGAGCCGCTCCCTCATGAGCATCGCCCGGCGCCGTCACCCCGCCGGGAGCCCCCTTGGCCTCTGGCGCCTCATGCCTCCCTGCTCCGCCGCTCGAGGAAGAGCCGCCTTGGCCGACTGGAAGGGCGGTCACCACCACTGGGTTCTCGCGAGGCCCCTAGAGGCCGGCGGGGCATGGCCCCCACTCATCAAAGATAGGCATCTGCTTCACAAAATCGCCCCTACTCTGGCAGAGGTACAGCAAGGCCCCTCCCTGCGGGATGCTGCCATGGTTGGGGTCCCAGTCAGGCTCAAGAGCGCTGTCCTCAGCACTTCAGGAGTCAAGTCCTCTTCCTGGAGCCTCATACGATCATCGCGCCCCCTGAAGGTCCACATCCGGCTGGAGTAGCGTTGGAGAGGAGCAACGCGGCGACCTCAAGAACGCGAAGCGGTGCCAGACGAAGATGAGCCGGGGGCTCTCAAGCATCTCCTAGCCCCGGCCTGAATTGGGGACAGCAGGCGAAGTTGGCTTTGATAGCAGGGGGCTGGGCACCCCTGCGTCCACATACAGCCACCGCTCGCGAAACCCAGCCTCGGGCAGGGGGAGCTTGAAGTCTATCCCCGAGGCCGCAGTCTCAGACGCGGCAACGAAGCTCACGCACGCCCAGCATTGGGTAGGGTCGACAAGGCGCAACGAGAAGAAGTGGCGCAGCAAGGCAACCGAAGGGAGGATGCCCATCATAGCCTCGCAAATAAAGGCGAAGACCGAAAGGAGGGTGATGGATTCAGGACCCAGATGCATTGAAGAAATCAGAAAAGGGAGGAACCAGACCCGCCCACAGGGCGTCAGCGAAATACGGGACCTAGGTGACTGTCCTGTCGATGGAGGAGTGGGACGCGGGCCAGGCCGTCGTCCTCCCGCACTCATTGAAGATAGTGGCCAGAGCCGAGCTGACCTTGCCTAAGCCCTCGGCGGGGGCCGCCAACGACGGCGGACCAGGCAGAGACACGGGTTTCTTCCCTCTTCCCTTCTTCGTCGGAGCCATGGCGATGGAAAAGGGGGGGAAGTTCGAGATTGGGTTGAAAACAGAAGCTGGAGTTCGAGCGGAGGAAGGACAGAGGGTGCTCGAGCGACAGAAAGGGGAGCGGCTGTGTACAACTATGAGTCCGCCTAGCATGGCGCAAAATCAGGAAGGCGTGGGGGAGCAGTGCCGCCCACGTCCAATCAACCGCCACACGGCGCCCAAGGTCGCAGGCTGTTAGGGCCCGCGGCGCTTCGCTCTTGCCCTTCCGCCTCCCTGCACGGCCAAGTCCAGGCGCGCCTTGGGCCCGGGGGCTACTGTCGGTGTTCTGGGAACGGGGGTCCCCAGACTTGCCTGCCTGCGGCCTGCGGCGTGGCTCAAAGGGGGGCCCATCATGGCCCATCTTCACCAACACAGACCCAAGACCCTCCCGAGGGGCCAAGCCTCGCGGGGCGGACGACGAGGAGCTTCCGCAGGCACGGCCTCATCAGGCTGGCTCACAAGGAGGCGGAGAGATCAAGGCGGGGTACCTCATGAGATGCCCGTGACGCAAGCCATGACGACCAAAGGCGCCAGGCGGGTGCCAGCCCGCGCAGTGTCCTCCCTTCCTCTTTGGTGCAAAGGGAGCAAGCGAAGCCGCGGAGTACCGAGGCATCAGGCAAAGGTTGCCATTTCGGTGCAACAAGACCAAGACTAGGAGGACTGCAAGACGGAGGTCACTGTGGAGCCCAAGACGGCGTCACCACCACAGCTTTGTGCAGGCGAAGACTACTTTTGTCAGGATAGCTAGTACTAGCTGTCCCCCTTCAAATTAGCCCGCCATTGTTGGGTCCCTTCCCGCTCGATATTTGGGAAGAGGACCAGGGCCTCTATAAATAGGACCAGCCACCCACAGAGTAGGGGGGACGACAAGAAGAGATCAGGTAGTACCCAAGCAAGAGAGAGAAAGCAAGCAGAGATAGAGAGAGAGTGAACGGTGACTGAGCTCCTCCCAGCAGTACATCGCCCCAGCCAAGAGCAGACCCTCGCGAGGCTGTTCTTCCTTGTATTTTTCATCATCATCAGCACAAGAGGCAATCCACCACACCACACACTGGACTAGGGTATTACACCACAACGGTGGCCGAACCAGTATAAACCTTGTGTCATTTGTGTTGTTCTTTCCATCGCTTAGATCTTAGTGAGGCGGAGGGGTGCAGGTAGGTAGGAAGCGAAATCTCCGCGCGCACCCCAGTGTTCGAACCTCAAGGGTCTGCCGGAACCCGAAATCCGACACTATTGATCAACGAAAACGAAACAATACTATGAACGAGGTCTTCATCGGGCTCCTCCTTGAGCTCAGTTGCGTCACCTGCACGATATCATCGGCACCTGCAAACTGGTTTTGGAAGTATCTGTGAGTCACGGGGACTCAGCACTCTCACACCCTCGCGATCAAGACTATTTAAGCTTATAGGTAGGGAAAAGGTATGAGGTGGAGCTGCAGCAAGCGACTAGCATATTTGGTGGCTATCATACGCAAATGAGAGCGAGAACAGAAGGAAAAGCACGGTCAAGAAACTATGATCAAGAAGTGATCCTATAACAACCTACGTCAAACATAACTCCAACACCGTGTTCACTTCCTGGACTCCGCCGGAAAGAGACCATCACAGCTACACACATTGTTGATGCATTTTAATTAAGTTAAACTTCAAGTTTTATACAACCGGACATTAACAAATTCCCATCTTCCCATAACCGCAGGCACGGCTTTCGAAAGTTAAAATTCCTGTGGGGGTGTCCCAACTTAGCCCATCACAAGCTCTCACGGTCAACGAAGGATATTGCTTCTCCCAAGACAATCTAATCATACTCGACATCCCGGTTACAAGACATCCTCGACAATGCTAAAACAAGTCCAGCAAGACCGCCCGATGCGCCGACATCCTGATAGGAGCTGCACATATCTTGTTCTCAGGGCAACACCGGATGAACACTATGTACAGCTAAAACTAGCCCTCAAGTTTCCCCGAGGTGGCGCCGCAAGTGGCTCTGTTTCGTACCAACACTTAGACAAGCACTGGCCCGGGGGGTTAAAATAAAGATGACCCTTGGGCTGGCCTAACCCAAGGGAAAAAGAGGCTAGGTGGTGAATGGTAAAACCAAGGTTGGACCTTGCTGGAGGAGTTTTATTCAAGGCGACCTGTCAAGGGGTTCCCATTATAACCCAACTGTGTAAGGAACGCAAAATCCGGGAACATAACACCGATATGACGGAAACTAGGGCGGCAAGAGTGGAACAAAACACCAGGCATAAGGCCGAGCCTTCCACCCTTTACCAAGTATATAGATGCATTAATTAAAATAAGATATATTGTGATATCCAAAACAAAATAACCATGTTCCAAACATGGAACAAGCTCCAATCTTCACCTGGAACTAACAACGCTACAAGAGAGGCTGAGCAAAGCGGTAACATAGCCAAACAACGGTTTGCTAGGACAAGGTGGGTTAGCGGCTTGGCTTAACAATATGGGAGGCATGATAACCAAGTGGTAGGTATCGCAGCATAGGCATAGCAAAAGAGCGAGCATCTAGCAAGCAAAGATAGAAGTGATTTCGAGGGTATGGTCATCTTGCCTGAGATCCCGCAAGGAAGAAGAACGAGTCCATGAAGAAGATAAACGGACGTAGTCGAACGGATCCTCACAAACGCGGAGTTACCGGATCTAACCCGAAAAAGCAACACCGGAAAGGAGCAAACAACATGGTAAACAACCATCGCATAAGCATGGCATGATGCGCAACCAAGTATGATGCATGTCCGGTTTAATGAGGCATGGCATGGCAAAGTGCACAAACAAAACTACAAATTAAGTGGAGCTCAATATGCATCGGGATGCATATTGACGGTACACCACATCAATTATTCAGTTCTCTCTCGGTTATGTACTCACCAATATTAAATGTTGTTAAGCATGTCAAGAGGTGAAACATGAGTAAAGTAAATATTTAGGCAAGTTTAAATGAGGCCAGAACAACAAACAACAAGTCTGGAAACTCATATGCATTTAGAAATTTGGTGCAACAACAATTCTAAACATTTTAAATGTTGTTATCATGATGCGAATGACATGTGCAAGTTTTATGCGGGTTTTATGAAAATGTTAACAAGAGCATATGAAGCATTTGTCACCGTGGTGGAAAGGAAAGGGTGCCACGACGACGAATCCGAAAATGATGCCACGGCAACGTACTGGTTCCGGTAGATCACGGAGATACCGGTGCAAAGGAGAAGTGTGCGGATGCGTGCAAAAGATGGTGGGGCGCTCCCGGATTCCGGGTGTCCCACGAGTTAGTGACAGAAGAGGAGGACCGAGCAAGTGACAACTCGGACACGGTGCAAACATAGGGTGCAACTCATACATCACGCAACATTCGTCCACGGCGGTCGTCTCGACGTTATACCTCTGAAGCGTGTATTATCGGAGGGGTTCAAGTTCAATGTGGTGTAGGGGAAGTAGACGTTCTCGGGACGTTCGGTAGTGGAAATAGAGGCACACAACGTCTTGTCAAAAATCACGGTGGCGGTAGTTGTACACACGTTGTAGTCGAACTTGATGGAACCAATGTCCTCGAGGGTAGTCGTGGTACTCGTCGCATTCTGAAATCGAAGTGGTACTTGACAATATCTTGGACGGTCTTGACGTTTCGGTGCGGTGTAGTGGTACATGTCAACGGTCATCGTGGTACTTCGTTCCGGTCCTGTAGTCGTACTAGGCATCGGTGGACCTTCGAGGGACTTGCATATCCAAAGGGGTGCTTGGCGATCGACGGACGTCGTGGTACTTGTCGGCCCGGGTCTTGATGTATCCGGGTTCTCTCAAAGCATTTGTACAGTGCGGTGGCCTGGAGCGGCACCGATCCAGTCAAGGCAGCGGTTCTCCTCCCGTTCAAAGTACAGGAGGCCGTCCATGGAGGTTGAGGCCGTGATGTCGGCTCACAAACTAAAGGAGGCGACACCTCGACTCCTGCAGCAAAACGACGGTGAGGTGGAGAAGGGGCCAGCAGGCAGCGGAGGTCACGGGGAACGCCGGGGCCGCCGGCGAGCTCGCTCGGGGAGCTCCTCGGGCGCATCTAATCGGGGTCGAAGCTGATGTGCCGAGGGGCATCGGGCTTCGCAGGTGGAGCTGAGGTCATGACGCAGCAACGGTCGTTTGAAGCGGGGACGCGAGGCCCTGCCAGCAGGATCCGGCCGGGAACGGGCGGGGCGGTAGAGGAGCTTGGGCGCCGGACTGGGAGAGAGCGATCGAGGAGATGGAGTGTTCGGGCATGCTAGGGTTAGATAGGCGCTGGACTGGGCTTCCAGGGGTTTGCTTGGCCGGCCTGGACCAAGGGAGGTTTGGGCCGGACTGGGCTGCAGATGGGCCAGCCAGCAGGGCTCTCTCTCTCTTTCTCTTCATTTATCTTTTCAGCAAAAGAGATAGGCCAAAAATAATTAAGAGAAGAGGCCATGGAGAAGAACAAAATTATGGAACATTTTTGTATGGCTTTATGGAATATTTCCACCTCAACAAAAATAGTTCCGACAAGTTAGGAGAATTTAAATTCAAACTTATTTGACTTGAGCCAAAAGAGTTTGAATGGGGGCTAGGCTAAAGGGATGTACAAAAATGTTGAGGGTTTTGGAGGACCCTCGATAAATGGAGAAAGAACTATTGCCAAGGTTTGGAGGTGAAACTAGAAGCAAAAGAAGCCAAGGGATTTATATTGTGAGTATGTTGTGGTCGATTCCTAAAGAATGGAATATTTATTTTTACCTCCCTATACATATTGGGAGATATGATATAAAGAGAATTTCACCATGTGAATATCCCTCGATTTAAATGGACCGAAGATCCATACGATTTTATTTGGTTGAGTTTTAAAACACGTTGCAAGATGACATGATGCAATGCACATGATGCAATGAACCAAAACAAATCACCCGACAACACTCGAAAACATGGAAGGCATTTGAAGCTCCGGTCTTGGGGCGTCACAACACTCCACCACTACGAGAGGATCTCGTCCCGAGATCTAGAATGGCACCACAGGGAAAACGGAAGAGAAAAAGAAGAGGTAAAACTAAGTTGCTTCTTTGACAAACGAGTGAAACCACGAACTTTGAGAGGTTGAACAAATTGAAATAAAGAAAGCAACAAAGAAGAAAAAAGTTGAAAGCACTCCTACTGAAAATGGAAAGAAAAGAACATGAACTTGACAAGATGAGAGGATACTTGATGAGATCAACAACATACTGCCTCTGGAACTATTAAAAGAATGGCACAAAGGGTAAGAAAGATTTCAGACGGCACTCCGGTTGAGAATGGAGGTAAAACTTGACAGAATGGGAAGAACTTGGAAAGAGGGCATGACACTCCAATTAAATGGATAAGCACGAACAGAACATGATCTTTGACAAAACAAGATGATGGGTGAATATAGCAACAAAACAATGCCTCCGGATGAAGGAGTAAAAGGTAGCTCGTCGGAACGAAAGAACGAAGAATAAAACACTATCTTCTAACTCAAATGAGCTTGAAAAGCATCCTGAAGAGAAAGGTCAAACGAAATTGTTGAAAAACCAACAACGAAAGAATAAACTTGAAATGGGCTTAAGGAATACATCTCAAAATATGAGGTGGCAACCTGCCACTCACGGGGAAAATAATTGGAGTGATAAGAACAAGGAGACGAGAAACTCATCTCACCGGAAGGATAAATGAAGAACTTGGATCATTTATAATCACCATAATTATAGCAACAAAACAATGCCTCCGGATGAAGGAATAAAAGGTAGCTCGTCGGAACAAAAGAACGAAGAATAAAACACTATCTTCTAACTCAAATGAGCTTGAAAAGCATCCTGAAGAGAAAGGTCAAACGAAATTGTTGAAAAACCAACAACGAAAGAATAAACTTGAAATGGGCTTCAGGAATACATCTCAAAATATGAGGTGGCAACCTGCCACTCACGGGGAAAATAATTGGATTGATAAGAACAAGGAGACAAGAAACTTATCTCACCGGAAGGATAAATGAAGAACTTGGATCATTTATAATCACCATAATTAGTAACAATTCTTAGGGAAAGTTTTAGGTGAAATATAACCCAAGATAACTTCAATGAAGAGATTGATGGATTTGAGATATCTCATTCTTGATAACTTGTGAATCACGGAGCATTACGGGAAATTATCACGAATGACATAACACCACCTCAAATATAAGATAGGACGAATTGGACTTTCAGATGCAAGATGAAGAATGCTTGAGCTCCTCTAAAAAGAATCTCGATGAAAACTTCGAGAAGGGATAAAATCCTTGATGAACCATCATGTAGAACCTTCATTAGGAACTCCAGTAGCAAAAGAATGATCAAACAAAATGAAGGATGAAAAGAATAAGGTTGAAGCCTTGCAATGATTTAGATGGATCTTCGTGATGATAGAATTGAGAGATCTTGGAACTCCGGGAGAAAAGATAAAGCATCTCGAACCGAGAATGTGCTATGAAGAACCTCCAGAATAAGGAATTGAATTCACTCAATGAAACAAGAATAAGAATTACATTATGCTTATCCTTCACCAATTAAATTGATGACAAGCAACGGATTTGGCATACTACTTATTCTCATAGAAAGGATTAAGATAGATATAGCGTCAACTTGGGAAGGTCTTCAATTAACCGTAAGTAGGATTGGAACAACGAATGAATTGATATGATAAGAGCGGAAGAGAGTCCTGGAAGAACCACCGTAAGAATTGAAAAAGAACGAAGAAAAGGGTTGAATCACCGGGTAAGAATTGTGAAATGAACGGAGATACTTGAGACAATCTAGATACATGTGAACTAAGGGATCACGACTGATTCGAGATCACTTGAACGATGCACCGGTAAGATTGGAGAATGATAACTGAAAGCTGAGAATGAATAAACCTGAATTGATGGACTCCGGATAATCAAACTGAGAAGACTCTTGAATTGCTTCGGATGGGTGAAAAGAATTCTCATAATTAAAACAATTATGAGAGGATGGCAACAAACTAGAATGAAAAATCTTCGAGAGAATGGAGTAAGATATGGAGGAAAAATTCTTCGTCGGTCTTCAAGTGTTGAGAATGATGACGAGAAACACCACCAAGAATTATTGAGGCACTCCGGAATGAAGAAAGGAAAAGGTTGAGCCAAAGATGAAAAGAATTTGAAAGATCTTGGGAAAGACATTTGGCTGATGATAATTCATTCTTACGTCAAACTCTGAAAAAGAATTGAGAATAACTCCGGGAAAATTAGAAGAGTCAGGTAAGATCCTGGGAAAAGACCTGTGGGTTAGGGCCCACTCAAAAGAAACACCGTTGAAATGATTACTTGAAAGATATTGCACCGGTTGATTTAAATGGCTTGAATAAGATGACAACCACGAAATAACTTGAATGGAATTAGGAATGGAAACGCGAATGTTTGCGATATTTTCAGCACTCCGGAACAATTGAATAGCAAGCGGGGAATGATTAAGAGGTGCATCGGTATGAGAAAGCATTTTGAAACACGGAAAGGGATATGATCGACAACAAAAGCTTGATTTAGATCCACTGGAGAAGAAAGAGCAAAAAATGATGAACTTGTAGCTTCCTTAGCAACTGCACGACAAATTACTGGATCTAAACTTGAAACAAAAGGATGAAGAGGCTTCACATGAATAAAATGGATAGTTGATTTAAAAATATGAGACCCCAAAAAAAAAAGGGGGGGGGGGGGGGAAAACAAAGGCAACTTGGGGATGGATGAAACAAATAACATTGAGAAGACTTTGAGTTGATCTTGCGGATGTTGAAAATGAACGGATCCACTTGAGGAGAGACACACCGGTTGAAAAGGATTAACAAGACAAACTCGATGATCGAGAAGGATTAGTATTCATCTCGGAGTATGAGAACACCATTTAGGGAAGGTATGGAATCAACACTTGACATTGAAGCAACTCGAATACCACAACTCAAGACAAAACAAAGGATTGGCTTGCAGAATAAGCCGGAACAAACATATGATAGAGATTCCGTCTGAAGTTTTCATGGTGGGGCCTATCACGGGCTCGATCGTACATCACCATCATGTACAAGGCAGTGCACATGACATACGAAGCATCCCCGAGTCAGCATAGCCAAGGACTCCTTAAGACACAACGAGACCACTGTAAAACCAACCGTGGATAGGCGGACCACTAGACGTCGAACCCCAATTTTGTATCATACATCTGTCGGAAAGATATCATAAGAGCTACTTGAATTCCCATTTATAAACTCCCGAAACTTTCCAGTTATGCAATCAGGTGTTGGGGATACAGGGGAAGCATAATATCTCACCCAAAACTAACAAATCCTACATCCAGATTTATCCATCCTTCAACACATAACCAAGAAACCTTCGGAAATCATTTACCTTAACCTTAGAAAAGCATCCGTTATACGAGTTATGGCAATACTCCCGAACTCCCGCTCTAGTACTGGGTGGCGTCGAGGTTATCTCACCAACAACTACATTAAAAGAGATTTTCAATGTCGGTGACTCAGGTATTCCAGAATTGCAACGATAAAATTGTGACGACAACACCTCGGAGCTCAACTCCCCGGGACACTGCCACAACCCCTAAATGTTAGGAGGCACCAAGAACAATGTTCTCGTCACGAAACCATTGGAACGATTCCAAGATACCCACGTGATCCTAAAAAAATTTAGTGAAATTTGAGAAGAGAAGAGTCAAAACTCTACGTCAGGATGCCTCGCCAGAGTGACGAAGAGACGGAGGAGTAAAAAGAATCCTACTCTCCAATATATATAATCCTAAATGACTCAAAACATTTTTTAGACTCAACAACGCCAGCGATTCGATCAAGAAGGGGGCTCCTAAGTCGGGGAAGGCTCTGAGACCAACTTGTAACGCCCACGATGCGGCTATATCTCCCACGTGTCGAAGCACGACTCAGAGGCATAACCGCATTGTAAGCAAAGTCGCAAGTGAGGTAATCTTCACACAACCCATGTAATACATAAGGGAAAGAGATACATAGTTGGCTTACAATAGCCACTTCACACAATACATGAATAAAGCATTACATCATCCAGATACAATCAAGGTCCAACTACGGAACCAAAATAAAAGAAGACTACCCCAAATGCTACACAGATCCCCGATCGTCCCAACTGGGCTCCACTACTGATCAACGGAAACGAAAAAACACTACGAACAAGGTCTTCATCGGGCTCCTCCTTGAGCTCGGTTGCGTCACCTGCACGATATCATCGGCACCTGCAAACTGGTTTTGAAAGTATCTGTGAGTCACGGAGACTCAGCAATCTCACACCCTCGTGATCAAGACTATTTAAGCTTATAGGTAGGGAAAAGGTATGAGGTGGAGCTGCAGCAAGCGACTAGCATATTTGGTCGCTAACATACGCAAATGAGAGCGAGAGGTGAAGGCAAAGCATGGTCGAGAAACTATGATCAAGAAGTGATCCTAGAACAACCTACGTCAAACATAACTCCAACACCGTGTTCACTTCTCGGACTCCCCCGGAAAGAGACCATCACGGCTACACACGCTGTTGATGCATTTTAATTAAGGTCCACTTCAGGTTTTCTACAACCGGACATTAACAAATTCCCATCTGCCCATAACAGCGGGCATGGCTTTCGAAAGTTCAAATCCCTGCAGGGGTGTCCCAACTTAGCCCATCACAAGCTCTCACGGTCAACGAAGGATATTCCTTGTCCCAAGACAATCCGATCAGACTCGGCATCCCGGTTACAAGACATCCTCGACAATGGTAAAACAAGTCCAACAAGACCGCCCGATGCGCCGACATCCTGATAGGAGCTGCACATATCTCGTTCTCAGGGCAACACCGGATGAACACTACGTACAGCTAAAACCAGCCCTCAAGTTTCCCTGAGGTGGCGCCGCAAGTGGCTCTGTTTCGGACCAACACTTAGACAAGCACTAGCCCAGGGGGGTTAAAATAAAGATGACCCTTGGGCTGGCCTAACCCAAGGGAAAAAGGGGCTAGGTGGCGAATGGTAAAACCAAGGTTGGGCCTTGCTAGAGGAGTTTTATTCAAGGCGAACTGTCAAGGGGTTCCCATTATAACCCAACCGTGTAAGGAACACAAAATCTGAGAACATAACACCGATATGACGGAAACTAGGGCGGCAAGAGTTGAACAAAACACTAGGCATAAGGCCGAGCCTTCCACCCTTTACCAAGTATATAGATGCATTAATTAAAATAAGAGATATTGTGATATCCCAACAAAATAACCATGTTCCAAACATGGAACAAGCTCCAATCTTCACCTGCAACTAACAACGCTATAAGAGGGGCTGAGCAAAGCGGTAACATAGCCAAACAACGGTTTGCTAGGACAAGGTGGGTTAGCGGCTTGGCTTAACAATATGGGAGGCATGATAAGCAATTGGTAGGTATCGCAGCATAGGCATAGCAAAAGAGCGAGCATCTAGCAAGCAAAGATAGAAGTGATTTCGAGAGTATGGTCATCTTGCCTGAGATCCCACAAGGAAGAAGAACGAGTCCATGAAGAAGATAAACGGACGTAGTCGAACGGATCCTCACAAACGCGGCGTTACCGGATCTAACCCGAAGAAGCAACACCGGAAAGGAGCAAACAACATGGTAAACAACCATCACATAAGCATGGCACGATGCGCAACCAAGTATGATGCATGTCTGGTTTAATGCGGCATGGCATGGCAAAGTGCACAAACAAAACTACAAATTAAGTGGAGCTCAATATGCATCGGGATGCATATTGACGGAACACCACATCAATTATTCAGTTCTCTCTCGGTTATGTACTCACCAATATTAAATGTTGTTAAGCATGTCAAGAGGTGAAACATGAGTAAACTAAATATTTAGGCAAGTTTAAATGAGGCCGGAACAACAAACAACAAGTCTGGAAACTCATATGCATTTAGAAATTTGGTGCAACAACAATTCTAAACATTTTAAATGTTGTTATCATGATGCGAATGACATGTGCAAGTTTTATGCGGGTTTTATGAAAATGTTAACAAGAGCATATGAAGCATTTGTCACCGTGGTAGAAAGGAAAGGGTGCCACGACGACGAATCTGAAAATGATGCCACGGCAACGTATTGGTTCCGGTAGATCACGGAGATACCGGTGCAAAGGAGAAGTGTGCGGATGCATGCAAAAGATGGTGGGGCGCTCCCGGATTCCGGGTGTCCCACGAGTTAGCGACAGAAGAGGAGGACCGAGCAAGTGACAACTCGGACACGGTGCAAACATAGGGTGCAACTCATACATCACGCAACATTCGTCCACGGCGGTCGTCTCGACGTTATACCTCTGAAGCGTGCATTATTGGAGGGGTTCAAGTTCAATGTGGTGTAGGGGAAGTAGACATTCTCGGGACGTTCGGTAGTGGAAGTAGAGGAACACAACATCTTGTCGAAAATCATGGCGGCGGTAGTTGTACACACGTTGTAGTCGAACTTGATGGAACCAATGTCCTCGAGGGTAGTCGTGGTACTGGTCGCGTTCCGAAACCGAAGTGGTACTTGACAATATCCGGGACGGTCTTGACGTTTTGGTGCGGTGTAGTGATACATGTCAACGGTCATCGTGGTACTTCGTTCCGGTCCTGTAGTCGTACTAGGCATTGGTGGACCTTCGAGGGACTTGCGTATCCGAAGGGGTACTTGGCGATCGATGGACGTCGTGGTACTTGTCGGCCCGGGTCTTGACGTATCCGGGTTCTCTCAAAGCAGTTGTACACTACGGTGGCCTGGAGCGGCACCGATCCAGTCAACGCAGCGGTTCTCCTCCCGTTCGAAGTACAAGAGGCCGTCCATGGAGGTTGAGGCCGCGATGTCGGCTGACAAACTGAAGGAGGCGACACCTCGACTCCTGCAGCAAAATGACGGCGAGGCGGAGAAGGGGCCGGCAGGCAACGAAGGTCACGGGGAACGCAGGGGCCGCCGGCGAGCTCGCTCGGGGAGCTCCTCGAGGGGCATCGGGCTTCGCAGGTGGAGCTGAGGTCGTGACGCAGCGACGGTCGTCTGAAGCGGGGACGCAAGGCCCTGCTGGCGGGATCCGGCCAGGAACGGGCGGGGCGGCAGAGGAGCTTGGGCGCCGGACCACTGCTGTTGGTGACGCCGATAGAGCATGCAAGGCAGGGAGACGGCGCGGCGCTCGTCGGAGGGAGCAGCAAGGCAGCGCCATGGAGGGGCACGACTGGCCAGGAGGAAGAGATGGGGAGCTAGCGAGGAGGCTAGGCTGAGCGAGGGCGCTCGCTAGCGGCGTGAGGGAGGAGATCAAGAGAGAGAGGGGGATCGGGTCGAGGGGAGATGCGGCAGCCTGGAGGGAGATGAGGGAGAGAGCGATCGAGGAGATGGAGTGTTCGGGCGTGCTAGGGTTAGATAGGCGCTGGGCTGGGCTTCCAGGGGTTTTCTGGGCCGGCCTGGACCAAGGGAGGTTTGGGCCGGACTGGGCTGCAGATGGGCCGGCCAGTAGGGCTCTCTCTCTCTTAATTTCTCTTTTCAGCAAAAGAGATAGGCCAAAAATAATTAAGAGAACAGGCCATGGAGAAGAACAAAATTATGGAACATTTTTGTATGGATTTATTTAATATTTCCACCTCAACAAAAATAGTTCCGACAAGTTATGAGAATTTACACTTATTTGACTTGAGCCAAAAGAGTTTGAATGGGAGCTAGGATAAAGGGGTGTACAAAAATGTTGAGGGTTTTGGAGGACCCTCGATAAATGGAGAAAGAACTATTTCCAAGGTTTGGAGGTGAAACTAGAAGCAAAAGAACCCAAGGGATTTATATTGTGAGTGTGTTGTGGTCGATTCCTAAATAATGGAATATTTATTTTTACCTCCCTATACATATTGGGAGATATGTTATAAAGAGAATTTCACCATGTGAATATCCCTCGATTTAAATAGACTGAAGATCCATCCGATTTTATTTGGTTGAGTTTTAAAACACGTTGCAAGATGACATGATGAAATGCACATGATGCAACGAACCAAAACAAATCACCCAACAACACTCGGAAACATGGAAGGTATCTGAAGCTCCGGTCTTGGGGCGTCACACTTCAGACGTCGCTGGAATGCCAGGTCGTGATTCCGCGGTCAAGGCCAGGAGGTGAGCAGCCTGAGGTCCTGTGAGAGCTCCTGATGCGTGATGCTCAAGAGGTCCCCTTTAGCATGCAAGCAGCTCCCTGAAGGCCGAAAAGGAAGCAACATTTCTTGAGCAAGGCTGCGAGAGTCGAGGATTGAGTCGCAAAGTTCACACCGATATGTGTGGGTGACTTATCTCAGTGAGCCCGCGGCGGTTTTCTTGCGCAGCGCATGGTGGTGCCTTAGTGGTGATGGTTCTAGGTAGGGCTCACACCGGCCTCCCCTTTTCCTTGCTCATCTTGATGCTCTACGTCCTCGGGTCCCATCCCTCGAGCGAGGATCAGCTACCACAGGTACGCCAGGTCGCGCTGCCGTGGTCAAGGCCAGGGGGTGAGGGCTCGAGAGTTAGTAGGATCTCCTGAGGCCTGATGCTTGGGAGCTCCCGCTTTAACATGCAAGCGAATTGCGTGAAAAGGGGGGTGGCCGGCGGGCCCGCCTGTAGTTAGGCTCCAGAGGTTCCTACGAGTTAGTCCAAGGAGGAGAGAATATGACGCGTGACCACGCCTGCTGTCCTGCTGGTGATCATTCCGCAAGAAGATGAAGGCACTAAGGACCTGGTGACGTGTCATGCACGGGGCAGGCCACGAGCCAGAGCTTAGTCTCTCAGATTTGTCATCGCTGTAGGGGCGGACCCGAGTGCAGGCGCCATGCCGGCATGTGTAGCCCTTGTTGCGGGACGAGCAAGAGGCGGGTCAGCAGTGCGGGGTAGCCACGAAGGGCGATAGAGCACCAGGTAAGTAGGTTATAATCACAAAGTAACTGATGATTGAAGGTAAGGCCAGTTCTGATAGATGCAAGAAGGATACATGCCGCAGGGACGGACTCACGCGGCTTGGGGATAATGCAGCCCGAGGGGCACCCCCAACTGAACAAACCAAAAAGATGTCACTTGGCACCATTGCTGAAGAAGTGTTGAGGTAGCTGAACATGTGTGTTGCCAAAGACGTTCCTCATGAGTCGCCCAGGCCCTGAACCTCGGGAGCCTCTGGACACCCCCGGGACACGCGAGGATCCATCGCCGTCTCCGTCAGGATCGCCAGGTGCCTGGCCTCCTGAGCTCCTAGGACGCCCTGCGTACGACGCTGATGCACGACAACCCCGTTTAGCAGGCCGAAGGGAATGCGAACATAGCTGTGTGGTGGGCCCTGGCACCGGCCAACGCGGGACGGCCATAACAGCTCCTGAGACACGACCCTGTTGAGCCCAGGGATGTTGACGCAGGTGCGCAGCTCATTGTCCTCGCCGGGACAGGGAGCTGTGTCGGGTGGTGGGCGACGGCCGCCCCGCATAGCTCTAGCCTCATGAAGTCCTCGATTGCCTTGGTCATGAACTCCCGAGCGTATGGCGCCTTGCGCCCTGCGCTTTCCTCATGGAAGCGCGCGTCGAAACACGCCTGTAGGTGGTGCCCCAACACCTCCCTCGTGACGCTGATCAAATCAGAGGCCCTCCAGAGGAGAACCCCCGACCCCAGCCTGAGAGGGGCACCGGGTGCGCCTTCCTATGCAAGAGGGCAAGGCGCCCCGTCAGTGGGCGCAGAGCTGGAGGTGGCACCTCTGGACGCACCACCCTCTTGAGATCCTTGGCGAAGCAGCTGCTTCTTCTTCTTGGGGACAGCCTCGGGAAGGTAGACCGCGCCCTTGTTGTCTGGGTCCTCGACAGCCACGGCCTGGTAGGCGCGCCTCGAGAGACCACACCGCGTCCTTCTCGTCGCAGGCGACTACGATGATATCGTGGATCCCTGGCATCTTGAGAACATTGTAGCCATGGTGGGTCACTGCCATTAACTTGGCCAGGGCAGGATACCCGAGGATGGCGTTGTACGGCAAGCGAATGTGAGCAATGTCGAAGTCGATGAGGTCGGTGTGGTAGTTGCCATGGGTGCCGAAGGTGACAGGGGGCAGATCTGCCCTATTAGGGTGGTGGAGCCGTCGATCACTCCTGAGAAGGGCTTGGTAGGCTGCAGCTAGTCATAGGGCACCTAGAGTGGGCCGAACGTCTCAATGGAGAGGACATTGAGTCCTGCACCACCATCGATGAGCGTTTTGGTGACGAGCATGTTGCTGATGGTAGGCGAGCAAAGCATTGGGAGAGTGCTAATAGTTGCCGCACACTTGAGCTGGTCGGAAGAGCTGAAAGTGATGGTGCACTTGGACCACCTGAGTGGGCATGTTTCCTTGAATTGGGGAGGGCTGCGTTCACCTCGCGGGCGAACTGCTGGAAGATGCGATGGGAGGCTGGGGCCTGAGCGCCGCCTAGGATGCAAGTGATAGCACGAGGCTCCTGGAAGACCCCGACCCCCTCATCCTGCTGATGGTCGTCATTCCTTCTTGGTGGTGGCGGCAGCGTGTGTCAGTTCAACAAACCCCAAGTCCATTGCCCAGACTGTGCACAGGCACTAGAATAGAATTGAAGCATCAGCTGGAGTCAGAGATTGAAGGACCAAGAGATTTGAAGAAACAACATACAGCTCAGAGGGATCAAGATCAAGCCATAGGAGTAGTATGTCAGCAACATGAAGGGCCTCCCTTGCTGGGCAGGTGAGCCCGGCAAGGGGCAAGGTCACCGCCAGAAGCAAGCGACCAAGGTGCCCCGGCAAGGCCTGTCGGGGCTTGTGGAGGCAAAACCACCCCACCAACCACTCAAGCCTGACCCATGTCATCAATCAGTGAGGTGTCAAGCCGCAAGGTGATTATGTCGGTGTTCTGGGACCGGAGGTGCCCAGACATGCCTGCCTGTGGCCCGTGGCGTGGCTCCATCAGCGGCCTGGTACGGCCCAATTCTAGCGACAACGACTCAAGACCCTCACGAGGGGCCAAGCATTGCGAGGCGGATAACACCAAGACCTCCCTGGGGAAGCCTCGCTAGGCTGGCTCGCGAGGAGCGGAGATATCAAGGCAAGTTGCACCTCATGAGGTTCACATGACGTGACCCATGACGACCAAAGCCAGGTGGGCACCAGTGGGCGCAGTGTACCAGTTTCCTCTTTGGTGCTAAGGACGCAAGCGCGGGCGTGATAACCCACAAGTATCGGGGATCAATTGTAGCCTCTTTCGATAAGTAAGAGTGTCGAACCCAACGAGGAGCTAAAGGTAGAACAAATATTCCCTCAAGTTCTATCGACCACCAATACAACTCTACGCACGCTTGACGTTCGCTTTACCTAGAACAAGTAAAAAGTAGAAGTACTTTGTAGGTGTTGTTGGACAGGTTTGCAAGAATATAAATAGCACATAAATAAAAACTAGGGGCTGTTTAGATAAAGACACAATAAAGTTAGTATAGCGAGTGTGGAAAAGTGGTGGTAATAGTTTTGAAATTGTCCCTAAGCAATTGACTACTTCACTAGACCGATAGAAAGTTTTATGTGGGAGAGGCCACTGCTAGCATGTCATCCCTGACTTGGAATTCTGTGCACTTATGATTGGAACTATTAGCAAGCATCCGCAACTACTAACGTTCATTAAGGTAAAACCCAACCATAGCATTAAGATATATTAGCCCACCTTCAATCCCGTATGCATTAATTTCTATGCTAGGTTGAAGCTTCTGTCACTCTTGCCCTCCAATACATATTCTTATCAACATACAACTAACCCTAAGGTGTGACCCATGGCGCGCTCATATGATGGGAACCAAAGGACATCAACTTAACCACAAACAAATTAAATCAATCACAGTAATTCACCAATCACCGATAGGACAATGAAAATCTACTCAGACATCATAGGATGGCAACACATCATTGGATAATAATATGAAGCATAAAGCACCATGTTCAAGTAGAGGGTACAGCGGGTTGCGGGAGAGTGGACCGCTGTGACGCCCCATGACCGATGCGCCAGGTGTCTTCCAGTTATTCGCCGATATTTATGGTGCTTATAAATGAACCAAGTTCTTCATTTATCCTCCGGTGAAATAAGTTTCTAGCCTCCTTGTTGAAATCAATCCAATCTTTTGTTTCTGTAGTGGCAGAATTTCACCTCATTGTTTTGAGATGTTCACCATAAGTCCACTACAAGCTTGTTCTTTTCATTGGTGGTTTTCCAACAACTCCATTATAACCTTCTTGGAAGGGTGCTTTACAAGCTCAATTGTGGAAGAATTTGTCCTTTTCTTCACCATTCTGTCATTCCAATGATCTATCGTCTATTATTTCTTCCGGAGGCATTGTGATGTTGCTCTATTCATCCATCATCTCGAATTGTGAGGATTGTGTTCTCTTTGTGCTTATCCATTCAACTGGAGTGTCGTGCCCTCTTTTCATGTTCTCTAAGCTTATCAAGTTTTGCCTCCCTTCTCAACCAGAGTGTTGTTTGAAATCTTTCTTACCCCTTGTGCCATTCTTTCAATAATTCCGGAGGCAGTGTACTATTGATTTCGTCAAGTATCCTCTCGTCTTCTCAAGTTATTGTTCAATTCCTTCCATTTACAGTTGGAGTGCTGCCCAAATTATATCATTCTTATTCCTTCTCTATCTTGTTTCCAACCGGAGTGTTGTCGTAATTGATCTTTATCGTTACTTGTACATCTCGTTCCAACCGGAGTGCTTGCTTGTACTTCCTGTCCATTGCAAACATTTTCTTACGTCTTTTAACCTACAAGGTTCTAGTAATGTTCCTTGTTCCTCTTTTCTAACGGAGTGTTTTCAACTTTGTTCATCTTCGTCGTATTCTTTCGTTCAATTTGTTCAACCTCTCAAGGTTCGTGGTTTCACTCGTTTGTGAAAGAAGGAACTTAGTTTTACCTCTTCTCTTCCTCTTCCGTTTCCCTCCGGTGCCATCCTAGATCTCGGGATGAGATCATCTCGCAGTGGTGGAGTGTTGTGACGCCCCGAGACTGATGCGCCAGGTGTCTTCCAGTTATTCGCCGACGTTGCCATGTCATTTGCTTACGTGTTGCATTTCATCATGTCATCATGTGCATTGCATCATCATGTTTTCAAAACTTGCATCCATCCTGGTCCCCTCGTTCTCCCCGTTGTCCGTTCTGAGCCAAGACACACTTGCACGCGCCCGCGGCATGTCTGAAATATTATTTTATAAGTGGCCAGAGAATGTTCTCGGAATGGGATGAAAGTTGGCATGCGGTGTTGTTATGTTGTCAGTAGACCTCTTGTCAAATTTCATCGCATTCAGAGTTCGTTTGATAGCCCAACCGTTAAACTATAGCGGCAATAGTAGCCGGTCTATCGTCGGACGTTTTCGGTCTCCGGAAACAGTTGCCGGGCTGCTCTCCTTCTCTTCTCTATTCACAGCCCACTTCCACTCTAAACCAGCTCACCAAACCCCTCCTCGCGTTTCAAACCATCCAATCCAGATCAATTGGTCCGAAAACAGACTAGTTCCCCTAACCCTAGACCCCCTACCCTATTTAAGAACCCCTCCCTTCCAAATTTGGGCATTCCTCGTCCAAACCCTAATCCCCTAGCCCTCCTTCCTTGGATCCGGCGCCGCCACCACGAAATCTGTGTCCAACCGTTGCTCCGCCGCCACTTGTCACCGCTAGACTAGTCGAGCCGCCACTTGCGCGCCGCTTCAGCCAACCGGAGCTCTCCACCTGTCCCCGCCACGTCACCCCACTCCTCGCCGCCGCCGCAGGCCCGCGCCAGGCCCGCCCGGGCCCCGATCTAGGCCCGAGGTGCCCGAACCGTGCCGCCGCCTCATCCTGGATCAGGAGGAGCCCCGATCCCGCAGCTCGTCCCGCTGCCTCCTCCCGCCGGCGACCCCGACCCCACCGCTGGACTGCGCCGGCACCTCGTTGGTCGTCTCTCGTCGCCGCCCGCGCTAGAGATGAGTCCCGGCCGCCCTTCTCCCTCTCCTTCTCTCTCTATCTCTCTCTCTGACCTCCCCTTCCTCCATTGCCCTGCAGGAATTTCCACCGCCCGTGGAGCTTGCCCTGGCCGCGTTCTTCGCCCAATCCGGTTGGGATCCGCCGGATTCGGAGTACCTCGGCCATTCCTGGCCTTCCCCGCCTTGCCCCGTCGTCGTCGCTGCAGGATCTCCTTCGCCGGCATTGCGTCCCGTCGTGAGCCGCCACCGGCCTCGCCCGGCCTCCCGCTCGGGGGAGACGACCGAGTCGCTACCTCCCTGGGTCGGCCTCGCGGCTAGGCCCAGCGGTGTCCTGGGCCAGCAGCCTAGCTCCTCCCCCGGCCCATCTCCACGTCGCCCTACTGCCTGGGTCGCTCTAGCCGCAGCGCCCTAGGGCCCAAGGGCTCCCCTCGCCCGGCCTGCTTCCCCTCCAACTTGGGCCGAGGCCCATGGTGAGCTCCCCAGCGCCCACAAGTTTCGGCATCTTTAGTTTTTTTCCAGATCTACGTTATTCCTAATTATTCCAGAGGACGCCATTTTGCAAAAAAAAACCTTTTACTTCATGCATATAATTACTCACAAACCGTAATTCGGTTTAAAATGTTTTATATATGTAACATGACTAGAATTTTGTGTAGATTAATAATATGCCACTTTCATGCATGTTAAAAATTCTTAAACTTGTTGTTTTCTCTGTTTCGCTATATTTCCATGTTAAAATG
Source organism: Triticum urartu (assembly GCF_003073215.2). Taxonomy (NCBI): domain Eukaryota; kingdom Viridiplantae; phylum Streptophyta; class Magnoliopsida; order Poales; family Poaceae; genus Triticum; species Triticum urartu. Next base: position 304,910,155 of record NC_053023.1, read on the forward strand.
ATTTAATTCATAACTAAATAACCGTAGCTCCAAACTTAACAAACTTTTTATGTAAATGGGGTGGAAAAATGCCTAGTTTAACATGGTTGCTTTACTTTGCATCTTTAATAACTCCAAAATTGTGTATAGGACAGAACAGTACCAACTTTGAAATATGCATATGAGGATTTACCGGAATTGTTGTTCATTGTTCCGGCCTCATTTAAACTTGCCTAGATAGGTAGTTTACTTATGCTTCACCATCTTGCCATGTTTAATAACATTTAATATTGTTGGGTACATAAACAAGAGCGAACTAAATAATTGTTGTGGTGTTTCATCAATATGCAACTCGTTGCATTTTGAGCTCCACTTAATTTGTAGTATTGTTTGTGCAGTTTGCCATGCCATGCCTTCTTTAAACCGGACATGCATCATACTTGGTTGTGCATCATGCCATGTTTATGTGATGGTTATTTACCATGTTGTTTGCTTCTTTCCGGTGTTGCTTCTTCGGGTTAGTTCCGATAACGTCGCGTTTGTGAGGATCCGTTCGACTATGTCCGTTTGTCTTCTTCATGGACTCGTTCTTCTTCCTTGTGGGATCTCAAGCAAGATGACCATACCCTGGAAATCACTTCTATCTTTGCTTGCTAGTTTCTCGCTCTATTGCTATGCCGCGCTACCTACCACTTGCTATATCATGCCTCCCATATTGCCATGTCATGCCTCTAACCCACCTTCCTAGCAAACCGTTGTTTGGCTATGTTACCGCTTTTGCTCAGCCCCTCTTATAGCGTTGCTAGTTGCAGGCAAAGATGAAGTTTGTTCCATGTTGGAACATGGATATGTTGGGATATCACAATATCTATTATTTTATTTTAATGCAT